>NC_140988.1:375401784-375554082 GCF_052327205.1 Somniosus microcephalus | reverse complement strand
CAGAGTAAAGCTCCCTCTACACTGTCCCATCAAACACTCCCAGGGCAGGTACAGCACGGGTTAGATACAGAGTAAAGCTCCCTCTACACTGTCCCATCAAACACTCCCAGGGCAGGTACAGCACGGGTTAGATACAGAGTAAAGCTCCTCTACACTGTCCCATCAAACACTCCCAGGGCAGGTACAGCACGGGTTAGATACAGAGTAAAGCTCCCTCTACACTGTCCCATCAAACACTCCCAGGGCAGGTACAGCACGGGTTAGATACAGAGTAAAGCTCCCTCTACACTGTCCCATCAAACACTCCCAGGGCAGGTACAGCACGGGTTAGATACAGAGTAAAGCTCCCTCTACACTGTCCCATCAAACACTCCCAGGGCAGGTACAGCACGGGTTAGATACAGAGTAAAGCTCCCTCTACACTGTCCCATCAAACACTCCCAGGGCAGGTACAGCACGGGTTAGATACAGAGTAAAGCTCCCTCTACACTGTCCCATCAAACACTCCCAGGGCAGGTACAGCACTGGTTAGATACAGAGTAAAGCTCCCTCTACACTGTCCCATCAAACACTCCCAGGGCAGGTACAGCACGGGTTAGATACAGAGTAAAGGTCCCTCTGCACTGTCCCATCAAACACTTCCAGGGCAGGGACAGCATGGGTTAGTTACAGAGTAAAGCTCCCTCTGCACTGTCCCATTATACACTCCCAGGGCAGGCACAGCACGGGTTAGATACAGAGTAAAGCTCCCTCTACACTGTCCCATCAAACACTTCCAGGGCAGGTACAGCACGGGTTAGATACAGAGTAAAGCTTCCTCGACACTGTCCCATCAAACACTCCCAGGGCAGGTACAGCACGGGTTAGATACAGAGTAACACTCACTATACACTGTCCCATCAAACACTCCAGGGCAGGTACAGCACATGTTAGATACAGAGTAAAGCTCCCTCTACACTGTCCCATCAAACACTCCCAGGGCAGGTACAGCACGGGTTAGATACAGAGTAAAGCTCCCTCTACACTGTCCCATCAAACACTCCCAGGGCAGGTACAGCACGGGTTAGATACAGAGTAAAGCTCCCTCTACACTGTCGCATCAAACACTCCCAGGGCAGGTACAGCACGGGTTAGATACAGAGTAAAGCTCCCTCTACACTGTCCCATCAAACACTCCCAGGGCAGGTACAGCACGGGTTAGATACAGAGTAAAGCTCCCTCTACACTGTCCCATCAAACACTCCCAGGGCAGGTACAGCACGGGTTAGATACAGAGTTAAGCTCCCTCTACACTGTCCCATCAAACACTCCCAGGGCAGGTACAGCACGGGTTAGATACAGAGTAAAGCTCCCTCTACACTGTCCCATCAAACACTCCCAGGGCAGGTACAGCACGGGTTAGATACAGAGTAAAGCTCCCTCTACACTGTCCCATCAAACACTCCCAGGGCAGGTACAGCACGGGTTAGATACAGAGTAAAGCTCCATCTACACTGTCCCATCAAACACTCCCAGGGCAGGTACAGCACGGGTTAGATACAGAGTAAAGCTCCCTCTACACTGTCCCATCAAACACTCCCAGGGCAGGTACAGCACGGGTTAGTTTCAGAGTAAAGCTCCCTCTACACTGTCCCATCAACACTCCCAGGGCAGGTACAGCACGGGTTAGATACAGAGTAAAGCTCCCTCTACACTGTCCCATCAAACACTCCCAGGGCAGGTACAGCACGGGTTAGATACAGAGTAAAGCTCCCTCTACACTGTCCCATCAAACACTCCCAGGGCAGGTACAGCACGGGTTAGATACAGAGTAAAGCTCCCCTGCACTGTCCCATCAAACACTCGCACGGCACTTACAGCATGGATTAGATACAGAGTAAAGCTTCCTCTACACTGTCCATCAAACACTCCAAGGGCAGGTAAAGCACGGGTTAGATACAGAGTAAAGGTCCCTCTACACTGTCCCATCAAACACTCCCAGGGCAGGTAGAGCATGGGTTAGATACAGAGTAAAGCTCCCTCTACACTGTCCCATCAAACACTCCCAGGGCAGGTGCAGCACGGGTTAGATACAGAGTAAAGCTCCCTCTACACTGTCCCATCAAACACTCCCAGGGCAGGTACAGCACGGGTTAGATACAGAGTAAAGCTCCCTCTACACTGTCCCATCAAACACTCCCAGGGCAGGTACAGCACGGGTTAGATACAGAGTAAAGCTCCCTCTACACTGTCCCATCAAACACTCCCAGGGCAGGTACAGCACGGGTTAGATACAGAGTAAAGCTCCCTCTACACTGTCGCATCAAACACTCCCAGGGCAGGTACAGCACGGGTTAGATACAGAGTAAAGCTCCCTCTACACTGTCCCATCAAACACTCCAGGGCAGGTACATCACGGGTTAGATACAGAGTAAGGCTCCCTCTACACTGTCCCATCAAACACTCCCAGGGCAGGTACAGCACGGGTTAGATACAGAGTAAAGCTCCCTCTACACTGTCCCATCAAACACTCCCAGGGCAGGTACAGCACGGGTTAGATACAGAGTAAAGCTCCCTCTACACTGTCCCATCAAACACTCCCAAGGCAGGTACAGCACGGGTTAGATACAGAGTAAAGCTCCCTCTACACTGTCCCATCAAACACTCCCAGGGCAGGTACAGCACGGGTTAGATAGAGAGTAAAGCTCCCTCTACACTGTCCCATCAAACACTCCCAGGGCAGGTACAGCACTGGTTAGATACAGAGTAAAGCTCCCTCTACACTGTCCCATCAAACACTCCCAGGGCAGGTACAGCACGGGTTAGATACAGAGTAAAGCTCCCTCTGCACTGTCCCATCAAACACTTCCAGGGCAGGTACAGCACGGGTTAGTTACAGAGTAAAGCTCCCTCTGCACTGTCCCATTATACACTCCCAGGGCAGGTACAGCACGGGTTAGATACAGAGTAAAGCTTCCTCTACACTGTCCCATCAAACACTCCCAGGGCAGGTACAGCACGGGTTAGATATAGAGTAAAGCTTCCTCTACACTGTCCCATCAAACACTCCCAGGGCAGGTACAGCACGGGTTAGATACAGAGTAACGCTCCCTCTACACTGTCCCATCAAACACTCCCAGGGCAGGTACAGCACAGGTTAGATACAGAGTAAAGCTCCCTCTACACTGTCCCATCAAACACTCCCAGGGCAGGTACAGCACGGGTTAGATACAGAGTGAAGCTCCCTCTACACTGTCCCATCAAACACTCCCAGGGCAGGTGCAGCACGGGTTAGATACAGAGTAAAGCTCCCTCTACACTGTCCCATCAAACACTCCCAGGGCAGGTACAGCACGGGTTAGATACAGAGTAAAGCTCCCTCTACACTGTCCCATCAAACACTCCCAGGGCAGGTACAGCACGGGTTAGATACAGAGTAAAGCTCCCTCGACACTGTCGCATCAAACACTCCCAGGGCAGGTACAGCACAGGTTAGATACAGAGTAAAGCTCCCTCTACACTGTCCCATCAAACACTCCCAGGGCAGGTACAGCACGGGTTAGATACAGAGTAAAGCTCCCTCTACACTGTCCCATCAAACACTCCCAGGGCAGGTACAGCACGGGTTAGATACAGAGTAAAGCTCCCTCTACACTGTCCCATCAAACACTCCCAGGGCAGGTACAGCACGGGTTAGATACAGAGTAAAGCTCCCTCTACACTGTCCCATCAAACACTCCCAGGGCAGGTACAGCACGGGTTAGATGCAGAGTAAAGCTCCCTCTACACTGTCCCATCAAACACTCCCAGGGCAGGTACAGCACGGGTTAGATACAGAGTAAAGCCCCCTCTACACTGTCCCATCAAACACTCCCAGGGCAGGTACAGCACTGTTTAGATACAGAGTAAAGCTCCCTCTACACTGTCCCATCAAACACTCCCAGGGCAGGTACAGCACGGGTTAGATACAGAGTAAAGCTCCCTCTACACTGTCCCATCAAACACTCCCAGGGCAGGTACAGCACGGGTTAGATACAGAGTAAAGCTCCCTCTGCACTGTCGCATCAAACACTCCCAGGGCAGGTACAGCACGGGTTAGATACAGTGTAAAGCTCCCTCTACACTGTCCCATCAAACACTCCCAGGGCAGGTACAGCACGGGTTAGATACAGAGTAAAGGTCCCTCTACACTGTCCCGTCAAACATTCCCAGGGCAGGCACAGCACGGGAATAGATACAGAGTAATGCTCCCTCTACACTGTCCCATCAAACACTCCCAGGGCAGGTACAGCACGGGTTAGATACAGGGTAAAGCTCCCCCTGCACTGTCCCATCAAACAATTGCAGGGCAGGTACAGCACGGATTCGATACAGAGTAAACTCCCTCTACACTGTCCCATCAAACACTCCCAGGGCAGGTACAGCACGGGTTAGATACAGATTAAAGCTCCCTCTACACTGTCACATCAAACACTCCCAGGGCAGGTACAACACGGTTTAGATACAGATTAAAGCTCCCTCTACACTGTCCCATCAAACATTCCCAGGGCAGGTACAGCACGGGTTAGATACAGAGTAAAGCTCCCTCTACACTGTCCCATCAAACACTCCCGGGGCAGGTACAGCACGGGTTAGAGCCGGAGTAAAGCTCCCTCTACACTGTCCCATCAAACACTCCCAGGGCAGGTAGAGCACGGTTTTGATACAGAGTAAAGCTCCCTCTACACTTTCCCATCAAACGCTCCCAGGGCCGGTACAGCACGGGTTAGATAGAGAGTAAAGCTCCCTCTACACTGTCCCATCAAACACTCCCAGTGCAGGTACAGCACAGGTTCGATACAGAGTAAAGCTCCCTCTACACTGTCCCATCAAACACTCCCAGGGCAGGTACAACATGGGTTAGATACAGAGTAAAGCTCCATCTACACTGTCCCATCAAACACTCCAGGGCAGGTACAGCACGGGTTAGATACAGAGTAAAGCTCCCTCTACACTGTCCCATCAAACACTCCCAGGGCAGGTACAGCACGGGTTAGATACAGAGTAAAGCTCCCTCTACACTGTCCCATCAAACACTCCCAGGGCAGGTACAGCACGGGTTAGATACAGAGTAAAGCTCCCTCTACACTGTCCCATCAAACACTCCCAGGGCAGGTACAGCACGGGTTAGATACAGAGTAAAGCTCCCTCTACACTGTCGCATCAAACACTCCAGGGCAGGTACAGCACGGGTTAGATACAGAGTAAAGCTCCCTCTACACTGTCCCATCAAACACTCCCAGGGCAGGTACAGCACGGGTTAGATACAGAGTAAAGCTCCCTCTACACTGTCCCATCAAACACTCCCAGGGCAGGTACAGCACGGGTTAGATACAGAGTAAAGCTCCCTCTACACTGTCCCATCAAACACTCCCAGGGCAGGTACAGCACGGGTTAGATACAGAGTAAAGCTCCCTCTACACTGTCCCATCAAACACTCCCAGGGCAGGTACAGCACGGGTTAGATACAGAGTAAAGCTCCCTCTACACTGTCGCATCAAACACTCCCAGGGCAGGTACAGCACGGGTTAGATACAGAGTAAAGCTCCCTCTACACTGTCCCATCAAACACTCCCAGGGCAGGTACAGCACGGGTTAGATACAGAGTAAAGCTCCCTCTACACTGTCCCATCAAACACTCCCAGGGCAGGTACAGCACGGGTTAGATACAGAGTAAAGCTCCCTCTACACTGTCCCATCAAACACTCCCAGGGCAGGTACAGCACGGGTTAGATACAGAGTAAAGCTCCCTCTACACTGTCCCATCAAACACTCCCAGGGCAGGTACAGCACGGGTTAGATACAGAGTAAAGCTCCCTCTACACTGTCCCATCAAACACTCCCAGGGCAGGTACAGCACTGGTTAGATACAGAGTAAAGCTCCCTCTACACTGTCCCATCAAACACTCCCAGGGCAGGTACAGCACGGGTTAGATACAGAGTAAAGGTCCCTCTGCACTGTCCCATCAAACACTTCCAGGGCAGGGACAGCATGGGTTAGTTACAGAGTAAAGCTCCCTCTGCACTGTCCCATTATACACTCCCAGGGCAGGCACAGCACGGGTTAGATACAGAGTAAAGCTCCCTCTACACTGTCCCATCAAACACTTCCAGGGCAGGTACAGCACGGGTTAGATACAGAGTAAAGCTTCCTCGACACTGTCCCATCAAACACTCCCAGGGCAGGTACAGCACGGGTTAGATACAGAGTAACACTCCCTATACACTGTCCCATCAAACACTCCCAGGGCAGGTACAGCACATGTTAGATACAGAGTAAAGCTCCCTCTACACTGTCCCATCAAACACTCCCAGGGCAGGTACAGCACGGGTTAGATACAGAGTAAAGCTCCCTCTACACTGTCCCATCAAACACTCCCAGGGCAGGTACAGCACGGGTTAGATACAGAGTAAAGCTCCCTCTACACTGTCGCATCAAACACTCCCAGGGCAGGTACAGCACGGGTTAGATACAGAGTAAAGCTCCCTCTACACTGTCCCATCAAACACTCCCAGGGCAGGTACAGCACGGGTTAGATACAGAGTAAAGCTCCCTCTACACTGTCCCATCAAACACTCCCAGGGCAGGTACAGCACGGGTTAGATACAGAGTTAAGCTCCCTCTACACTGTCCCATCAAACACTCCCAGGGCAGGTACAGCACGGGTTAGATACAGAGTAAAGCTCCCTCTACACTGTCCCATCAAACACTCCCAGGGCAGGTACAGCACGGGTTAGATACAGAGTAAAGCTCCCTCTACACTGTCCCATCAAACACTCCCAGGGCAGGTACAGCACGGGTTAGATACAGAGTAAAGCTCCATCTACACTGTCCCATCAAACACTCCCAGGGCAGGTACAGCACGGGTTAGATACAGAGTAAAGCTCCCTCTACACTGTCCCATCAAACACTCCCAGGGCAGGTACAGCACGGGTTAGTTTCAGAGTAAAGCTCCCTCTACACTGTCCCATCAACACTCCCAGGGCAGGTACAGCACGGGTTAGATACAGAGTAAAGCTCCCTCTACACTGTCCCATCAAACACTCCCAGGGCAGGTACAGCACGGGTTAGATACAGAGTAAAGCTCCCTCTACACTGTCCCATCAAACACTCCCAGGGCAGGTACAGCACGGGTTAGATACAGAGTAAAGCTCCCCCTGCACTGTCCCATCAAACACTCGCACGGCACTTACAGCATGGATTAGATACAGAGTAAAGCTTCCTCTACACTGTCCATCAAACACTCCAAGGGCAGGTAAAGCACGGGTTAGATACAGAGTAAAGGTCCCTCTACACTGTCCCATCAAACACTCCCAGGGCAGGTAGAGCATGGGTTAGATACAGAGTAAAGCTCCCTCTACACTGTCCCATCAAACACTCCCAGGGCAGGTGCAGCACGGGTTAGATACAGAGTAAAGCTCCCTCTACACTGTCCCATCAAACACTCCCAGGGCAGGTACAGCACGGGTTAGATACAGAGTAAAGCTCCCTCTACACTGTCCCATCAAACACTCCCAGGGCAGGTACAGCACGGGTTAGATACAGAGTAAAGCTCCCTCTACACTGTCCCATCAAACACTCCCAGGGCAGGTACAGCACGGGTTAGATACAGAGTAAAGCTCCCTCTACACTGTCGCATCAAACACTCCCAGGGCAGGTACAGCACGGGTTAGATACAGAGTAAAGCTCCCTCTACACTGTCCCATCAAACACTCCCAGGGCAGGTACATCACGGGTTAGATACAGAGTAAGGCTCCCTCTACACTGTCCCATCAAACACTCCCAGGGCAGGTACAGCACGGGTTAGATACAGAGTAAAGCTCCCTCTACACTGTCCCATCAAACACTCCCAGGGCAGGTACAGCACGGGTTAGATACAGAGTAAAGCTCCCTCTACACTGTCCCATCAAACACTCCCAAGGCAGGTACAGCACGGGTTAGATACAGAGTAAAGCTCCCTCTACACTGTCCCATCAAACACTCCCAGGGCAGGTACAGCACGGGTTAGATAGAGAGTAAAGCTCCCTCTACACTGTCCCATCAAACACTCCCAGGGCAGGTACAGCACTGGTTAGATACAGAGTAAAGCTCCCTCTACACTGTCCCATCAAACACTCCCAGGGCAGGTACAGCACGGGTTAGATACAGAGTAAAGCTCCCTCTGCACTGTCCCATCAAACACTTCCAGGGCAGGTACAGCACGGGTTAGTTACAGAGTAAAGCTCCCTCTGCACTGTCCCATTATACACTCCCAGGGCAGGTACAGCACGGGTTAGATACAGAGTAAAGCTTCCTCTACACTGTCCCATCAAACACTCCCAGGGCAGGTACAGCACGGGTTAGATATAGAGTAAAGCTTCCTCTACACTGTCCCATCAAACACTCCCAGGGCAGGTACAGCACGGGTTAGATACAGAGTAACGCTCCCTCTACACTGTCCCATCAAACACTCCCAGGGCAGGTACAGCACAGGTTAGATACAGAGTAAAGCTCCCTCTACACTGTCCCATCAAACACTCCCAGGGCAGGTACAGCACCGGTTAGATAAAGAGTAAAGCTCCCTCTACACTGTCGCATCAAACACTCCCAGGGCAGGTGCAGCACGGGTTAGATACAGAGTAAAGCTCCCTCTACACTGTCCCATCAAACACTCCCAGGGCAGGTACAGCACGGGTTAGGTACAGAGTAAAGCTCCCTCTACACTGTCCCATCAAACACTCCCAGGCCAGGTACAGCACGGGTTAGATACAGAGTAAAGCTCCCTCTACACTGTCCCATCAAACACTCCCAGGGCAGGTACAGCACGGGTTAGATACAGAGTAAAGCTCCCTCTACACTGTCCCATCAAACACTCCCAGGGCAGGTACAGCACGGGTTAGATACAGAGTAAAGCTCCCTCTACACTGCCCCATCAAACACTCCCAGGGCAGGTACAGCACGGGTTAGATACAGAGTAAAGCTCCATCTACACTGTCCCATCAAACACTCCCAGGGCAGGTACAGCACGGGTTAGATACAGAGTAAAGCTCCCTCTACACTGTCCCATCAAACACTCCCAGGGCAGGTACAGCACGGGTTAGATACAGAGTAAAGCTCCCTCTACACTGTCCTATCAAACACTCCCAGGGCAGGTACAGCACGGGTTAGATACAGAGTGAAGCTCCCTCTACACTGTCCCATCAAACACTCCCAGGGCAGGTGCAGCACGGGTTAGATACAGAGTAAAGCTCCCTCTACACTGTCCCATCAAACACTCCCAGGGCAGGTACAGCACAGGTTAGATACAGAGTAAAGCTCCCTCTACACTGTCCCATCAAACACTCCCAGGGCAGGTACAGCACGGGTTAGATACAGAGTAAAGCTCCCTCTACACTGTCCCATCAAACACTCCCAGGGCAGGTACAGCACGGGTTAGATACAGAGTAAAGCTCCCTCTACACTGTCCCATCAAACACTCCCAGGGCAGGTACAGCACGGGTTAGATACAGAGTAAAGCTCCCTCTACACTGTCCCATCAAACACTCCCAGGGCAGGTACAGCACGGGTTAGATGCAGAGTAAAGCTCCCTCTACACTGTCCCATCAAACACTCCCAGGGCAGGTACAGCACGGGTTAGATACAGAGTAAAGCCCCCTCTACACTGTCCCATCAAACACTCCCAGGGCAGGTACAGCACTGTTTAGATACAGAGTAAAGCTCCCTCTACACTGTCCCATCAAACACTCCCAGGGCAGGTACAGCACGGGTTAGATACAGAGTAAAGCTCCCTCTGCATTGTCCCATCAAACACTTCCAGGGCAGGTACAGCACGGGTTAGTTACAGAGTAAAGCTCCCTCTGCACTGTCCCATTATACACTCCCAGGGCAGGTACAGCACGGGTTAGATACAGATTAAAGCTCCCTCTACACTGCCCCATCAAACACTCCCAGGGCAGGTACAGCACGGGTTAGGTACAGAGTAAAGCTCCCTCTACACTGTCCCATCAAACACTCCCAGGGCAGGTACAGCACGGGTTAGATACAGAGTAAAGCTCCCTCTACACTGTCCCATCAAACACTCCCAGGGCAGGTACAGCACGGGTTAGATACAGAGTAAAGCTCCCTCTACACTGTCCCATCAAACATTCCCAGGGCAGGTACAGCACGGGATAGATACAGAGTAAAGCACCCTCTACACTGTCCCATCAAACACTCCCAGGGCAGGTACAGCACGGGTTAGTTACAGAGTAAAGCTCCCTCTGCACTGTCCCATTATACACTCCCAGGGCAGGTACAGCACGGGTTAGGTACAGAGTAAAGCTCCCTCTACACTGTCCCATCAAACACTCCCAGGGCAGGTACAGCACGGGTTAGATACAGAGTAAAGCTCCCTCTACACTGTCCCATCAAACACTTCCAGGGCAGGTACAGCACAGGTTAGTTACAGAGTAAAGCTCCCTCTGCACTGTCCCATTATACACTCCCAGGGCAGGTACAGCACGGGTTAGATACAGATTAAAGCTCCCTCTACACTGCCCCATCAAACACTCCCAGGGCAGGTACAGCACGGGTTAGGTACAGAGTAAAGCTCCCTCTACACTGTCCCATCAAACACTCCCAGGGCAGGTACAGCACGGGTTAGATACAGAGTAAAGCTCCCTCTACACTGTCCCATCAAACACTCCCAGGGCAGGTACAGCACGGGTTAGATACAGAGTAAAGCACCCTCTACACTGTCCCATCAAACACTCCCAGGGCAGGTACAGCACGGGTTAGATGCAGAGTAAAGCACCCTCTACACTGTCCCATCAAACACTCCCAGGGCAGGTACAGCACGGGTTGGATGCAGAGTAAAGCACCCAATTCAATTCACAATTCACAATTCAAATCGCTTTATTGGCATGATAAGTTACATCTTATGTTGCCAAAGCATCAAAATACATTTATGGTTTAGCACATAAACGCAGTTCTATTCATACAGTGTATAAACAGGTATATCCCTGAGTGTATAAATATACATTTGCATTGTTTATATATATTCTTTTCTTAGTTTACTGGTTGTCCCTCTGTTCATGGCAAGCTGTAACATAGTGTGCCGCCAGTGTTATACAGCTTCTCTCCTCTCCCAGTAGGAATGGGAGTTTTTGGTTGTCATTCAGATTTCTGAAATCAGGGCATATTTGTGAGAATTTTTGGTAGAAATTCTCCCTGATGCCCTGATATTTTCCACAAGCTGTGAGGAAGTGCATCTCTGTCTCCACCACTCCCTGACTGCAGTGAGAGCATATCCTGTCCTCTCTTGGCAGCCTGGTCTGCCTGTGTCTGCCTTTTTCGATCGCTAGGCTATGTTCGCTAAGTCTGTACCTTGTCAAGGTTCTTCTCAGTTTGTTATCCTTTACCATGGTCAGGTAATCAGCTATGTTGTATTGTCTGTTTAGGGCCAAGTAGCAATTGAGTTTGCTTTGGGTTTTTGTTGTTTCTGCCCAATATGTCAGATATTTTTCCTTTTGCTTAGCGACGATTGTGTTGGGTCGAATTCTTTGTGTTACCCTGTCACTGTCCTGGGGCTGGTTATTGTTAGTATTGTTAGTAGTTACTTCACTGAGTCCCAGGACTAGTTGACTGAGGGTATTCTTCTTTATGGTCAGCTCTTGGCATTTCAGGGCGTCGTAGTGATAGCATTGGGGATTGCTCATTTGTAGGTGATTCCAAAATTTGGTGGCTCTTTTTTGGATAGTGATTATTAATGGATATTGGCCTAGTTCCGCCCTGCATGCATTGTTTACTGTTTTCCTTTGAGTCCGGAGGATACTTTTACAGAATTCCGCATGTAGGATCTCAATTGGGTGTTTGTCCCATTTTGCAAATTCTTGTGTCCCATCAAACACTCCCAGGGCAGGTACAGCACGGGTTAGATGCAGAGTAAAGCACCCTCTACACTGTCCCATCAAACTTCATTTTGCATAGATGCTCACAGCCAAGAGAGAGAAAGTTAGTGAGGAAGTGAGAGGACAAGAAAGTGAGAGATAGGAAGTGAGAGAGTGAGAAAGTGAGAGATAGTGAAAATAAGATAGTGAGTGAGCTGGAAAATTAAAGAGTGAGAAAATGAGTGACTGATAGAAAGTGAGAGCAAGAAGGTGAGAAAGAGAAAGTGAGAGAGAGAGGAAGCTTTCGTCAGCCCGGGCTGAGTTCAAAGTGAAGACAGGAGGTTGACGAGGGAAGTGTAAATTTTCTGATCAGTGTTAATTGGGAGGCTAACACTGAGTCATCTTAAATGGATTAAAGCTGGTGTTAAAATAACCTTGATCGGAAAATCGTGTCTACGGTGTGTTAACCCATCAACGCTGCTCCTTTAATCAGGTCGCCCATTACAAGGCCTCGATAAAATATACATCTCACTTAATGCTCACGTTGTGAGGACGAGGAAGATCATCCACTGCTCAGTTTTGTTATCGACAGTCTCCGGCCACCTCACATTCCACCCTCAGCGAGTTGCCCTTCACTGCTATCACCCAGCGGCCGTTGCGAACCGAACCTTTGCTTTACCCAGAGCTTCAGCTTGCTGCTGATTGACAGCTTGCCGAACTCCTGATATCGTGACCTTTGGTTCGCGTGGGCTCTGAATGGATCTGCTGTGTGCTGGCAGGGCCTCTTTGTATTCTCCTTATCATCTGGAGCGCAGGAGGTGAAGGAAGGAGTCATCCATCACTCAGAGATCAAGAGAGCAGAGCGCCAGGAACAATTTAACCCCCCTCCCCATCGAAATGTTGAAAAAAAAAATTTCTCTCACTTTCTCTTTCTCACCTTCTTGCTCTCACTTTCTATCTGTCACTCATTTGCTCACTCTTTAATATTCCAGCTCACTCACTTTCTTATTTTCACTATCTCTCACTTTCTCACTCCCATGATAGGTGGGAGAGGGTCGGAGGGTGGTTAAAGAGTTTGATTCGGGGGAACGCGACCCACACACACACGCCGCACACGATCCCACTGCCTTTTTTGACGCCGGTGGGCATCGGGCTGTCCCAGTGTCCCGCCGAGAAAACCTATTTAAATCTGGCTCCCTCAGTGCGATTGGGAGCCCAATTTGAATGACACTATTGCTGCCCGGTATTCCCGGGGCTCGGGAAACCCGGAGTGCAAGGGAGTCGGGAGCTGCTGGCTCCGCAAGGTAATTGCCCCTTTCAGCACTCCTTGTGGTCCCGGAGGAGCAGGAGTTCCCCACACACACCCCCGACCCCTCAAATAAACCTTCGGCCTCCCCCTTCCCCCTCCCAAATGATCAGTGGGGTACCGCAGGGATCGGTGCTAGGACCACAGCTATTCACAATATATATTAATGATCTAGACGAGGGAACTAGATGTAATATCTCCAAGTTTGCAGACGACACAAAGCTGAGTGGGCGTGTGTGCTGTGAGGAGGATGCAGAGAAACTCCAGGATGATTTGGACAGGTTGGGTGATTGATTGGGCAGATGCATGGCAGATGCAGTATAATGTGGATAAATGCGAGGTCATCCACTTTGGTGGCAAAAACAGGAAGACAGATTATTATCTGAACGGCAATAGATTGGGAAAAGGGGAAGTGCAACTGTAGTGTATGTACTTTGCAGAAGGAACTATATTCTGCAGCCCCTGTATACTGCAGTACCAGTAGTGACCACCCCTGTATATAAGCCTGTGTAGTAACTTTGCATAGTAGTTCCAGTTTTGTCTCCACTCAGTAAACACCTGTTGTAACCAACTCCTGCAGTCCGTGTCTCAATAACACACGGACATAATACTGGCGACGAGCAGATCCGAACTTACCTACAGTCTGCACCACCTCATGGGGATCCATCCCTGAAGCGAAGTTGTCAGAGGTCGAGGCCAGAAGGAAGAAAGAAAAAAAACCAAACAGAAGAAACGTGCGTCGACCGTGGGCAACCGCCTCTGATTCATCGGATTTGAAGATTTGCAGGAGAGGCTGTCGAGAGCGGGGCTTGGTTATCCTGTCTATGGTGTTCCAGCTAATCGGGCTGGTGGCAGGTAGTACACTGATCCTTCCTGGGCTGCGGCGGGCTAGAGCTCAATCAGGTGGCTTTTCAACGGGGCCGAGCAGCGTTGTCAGGAAGAGGAGAGAGTGAGAGAGGGTGGAGCACACAGGGCGCAGCCGGTGCTACGAAGCCGGGCAGCGTACAGACCCGAGAAGAGGGAGGAAAGTGTCCCGTAGGGTTTGCTCTGATGACGGGAAAATAAAAGAAATTAGAAGCGCAGAAAGCCGTGAGGAGCTGCAGTTTGCCACGGGGACCGCGGAGAGCGGCGTTAGCAGCAGCGCGGGGGGGGGGGGAAGTGCGCGAAGACCATAGGGCGTCGCCATCAAGGCATAAAAACGCAAGCAACAGCGCTAGCAGCAGCGGAGAAGACAGAAAGCGCGGGAGGCGCCATCTTAATCCAGCGGGGAAGAAGGCAAAGCACGGGAGGCGCCATTTTGTTCAATCGGGGAAGAAGGCAAAGCGCGGGAGGTGCCATCTTAGATTCCCAAGATGCCGAAGACTGGCAATATCACTGCCTTCGATAATGCAATAGAAGACTGGACCACGTATGTGGAAAGAGTCGAAGTATATTGCAAAGCAAATGAAGTAGCCGATGAGAATAAGGCATCGGCACTTAATGGGCGCAAGAACGTACGGCCTATTGCGGAACCTGATCACTCCAGCCAAACCGATGGCGAAGAGTTTTAACAAAATTGTTGATATCCTACAGGAACACCTAAATCCTACACCGCTGCTGATAGCAGAAAGGTTTAAATTCCACAGGAGAAATCAGCATAAAGATGAGAGCAATGCTGATTACCTTACGGAACTACGCAAGCTATCAAAGCACTGCCAGTTCGGAGCAGGACTGACAGATACTCTACGGGACAAATTTGTCTGTGGACTCCTGAGTGAAGGAACCCAGAAGAGGTTACTCTCAGAGAAAGAGCTGACGCTGGATAAGGCTTTCAGCTTGGCAGTATCGTACGAAGCAGCAGCAAGGGGAGCTGCGGAAATACAGCGAAAGCCACAGGAATACTGCACCCATGAAATGACACGGGGATTTGAAAAATGTTATTGCTGCGGCAGAACAGGCCATGGCCAGAAGGACTGCTGGTCCAAGGACAAAATATGCAGGCAATGCAGAAAGATGGGACACATTGCACGAGTTTGCAGGTCTGGAAAGAAGACTAACGACAACAAAAAGGCTACTAAGGAACAGTACAGGAAAGTACAAAAGATGACGGACAGTAGTTCCGAAGACCAGAAGAGTGATAGTGAATCCGGGAACAAGAGACTAAGTTGTCTCAAACTTCACAACGTAATCGCGAAAGAGGATCACCGAACCATTTGGGTCACCCTCACGATAGCAGGGTCCCAAGTCAAAATGGAATTGGATACAGGATCAGCCCTGACCGTCATGAATCGACGAGACTACGAGCAGCTATTCTCACACATACCCTTGAAAGAGACATCCATTGTCTTGAAGACGTACATGGGGAAGAAAGTATACCTCAGAGGGAAAATAAGGGTGCCTGTCGAATACAACGGAAAAGAAATACAGAAATTGTATCTGTACATACTGCAAGATAGTGGACCACTGTTATTGGGATGTGAATGTATCAGAAAGATAAGTTTAGACTGGCACTCCATTCAGGCACTGACTGTGGCTGGTAAAAAGGATGATGATGTCACACCTGGACGATTGTCAAAAATCTTAGCTAACGCTAAAGAGGTATTTCAACAAGAACTGGGAACTCTTAAAGGCGTAGCCGCCTCGATAAAAATAGAAGAGAATGCAATTCCCAAGTTTTTCAAAGCAAGACCGGTACCGTATGCAATTCGCCCAGCCGTCGAGGCAGAGCTGGAGAATCTGAAGAATGCAGGCGTGTTATCTTAGGTAGACTGGAGCGAGTGGGCGACACCCATCGTTCCTGTCATGAAAAAAACGTTAAACAATAAGTCTGAGGAGCCAAGGAAGGTTCGCATTTGTGGGGACTGCAAGGTGACGGTGAACCCAGTCCTTCACACAGTACAGTATCCTCTTCCGAGGATAGAAGATATTTTCGCCTCACGATCTGGAGGGAAGCGTTTTACAAAAATTGACCTAGCACAAGCATATTTGCAGATGGAGGTTGAAGAATCCTCTAGGAAGTATCTCACGATAAACACTCACAAAGGTCTTTACCAGTATCATCGACTGGTATTCGGAGTAGCATCAGCTCCGGCGATATGGCAAAGAGTGATGGAACAAGTCCTGCAAGGGATTCTGGGGACTCAGTGTTACTTGGACGACATCCTAGTGACAGGTGAAAATGACAGTGAACACCTTGCCAACCTAGAGCAGGTGCTCACTAGACTAAGAGAACACGGGCTACGAGCCAATCGCCCCAAGTGCGAGTTTTTTAAGAAACAGATATCGTATTGTGGCCACGTGATTGATGAAGAGGGGTTACATAAGTCCCCTGACAAAATTGAAGCGGTAGTTAAGGCTCCAGCGCCAGAAAATGTGTCGCAACTGAGGTCATTCCTAGGATTGGTGAATTACTACCATAAGTTTTGCCGAATTTGTCCACAATTCTGCACCCACTGAATGCCCTACGACAAACTGGAGTAGCATGGAAATGGAGCGATGAATGTAAGCGGGCTTTTCAGCAGAGTAAAGATCTAATCACTTCAAGAGAAGTATTGGCTCACTACAACCCATCACTACTGATAAGACTGGCGTGTGATGCGTCTCCCTACGGCATTGGAGTGGTACTGTCACATAAACTCCTTGATGGTTCAGAGAGGCCGATAGCTTTTGCATCACGCTCGTTAACTTCAGCTGAGCGTAACTACGCCCAGATTGACAGAGAGGCCCTCAGCCTGGTGTGGGGGGTGAAGAAGTTCAATCACTACCTGCACGGTCAGAAATTTACTCTACTAACTGATCATCAACCTCTTGTCTCCATTTTCAACCCTCAGAAGGGCGTCCCGATAATGACAGCACAACGGCTACAGAGGTGGTCCCTTTTCCTAGGGGCACACCAATATGACATCGAGTACAAAGGAACTAAACAGCATGGGAATGCTGATGGATTGTCGCACCTACCGTTGCCGACGGTGGAAGAAGCACCTGCAGTGGATCCTGTGGAGATATTCCACTCGACCATAGTCGAATGTCTACCTGTGACGAATGCAAACATAGAAAAGGAAACACGAAATGACCCGACACTCTCCAGGGTCTATGATTTAATGGTGAAGGAATGGCCAGCACATGGCGAACCACTGTTGCCAGCATTCTCGCCGAGAAGAGAACAGCTGTCAGTGTGCAGAGGAACCTTGATGCGTGGATCCAGAGTAGTAATTCCACCCAAATTGAAGGATAGATTGCTCAATGAGCTTCATGAGGGTCATCTGGGAGGGGTAAAAATGAAGAACTGAGCCAGAGCGTTTGTGTGGTGGCCGGGAATCGATAGAGAAATCGAAGAGATGACCAAGAGCTGTACAGGATGCCAGAAGGTCCAAAACGCCCCACCACAAGCCCCTCTACATCCATGGGAGTGGCCCTCATCTCCATGGCAAAGGGTGCACATTGATTTTGCTGGTC
Source organism: Somniosus microcephalus (assembly GCF_052327205.1). Lineage (NCBI taxonomy): Eukaryota > Metazoa > Chordata > Chondrichthyes > Squaliformes > Somniosidae > Somniosus > Somniosus microcephalus. The sequence continues at coordinate 375,536,477 of NC_140988.1, read as the reverse complement.
CATTTATGGACTCGATATTTATTGTCCGTTTTTTTGTTTTTCATACAGACCCCAGCATCTGCAACATTTGACCCCTTGTGACCCCACCTCATTGTTCTTGGATGTAATGTTTTCCTGGCTGACCTGTTTGGACACCATTTACAGCTTTGATTGCTGTGATTATCTCTCTGCCGAGGTGTGATAAATGGCAGTTAGAAAGATTACCTGTAAACATCTGACATTATTCTCTGCCTATATAAGCTGTGTTTTTATGCATCTCTCCACTTCACCTGACGAAGGAGCAGCGTTCCGAAAGCTTGTGATTTCAAATAAAACTGTTGGACTATAACCTGGTGTGTGATTTCTTACATAAGGATAAGGGGTAAGCCATTTCGGACTCAGATGAGGAGGAATTTCTTCACCCAGTGGTGAACCTGTGGAATTCTCCACCACAGAATGCATTTGAGGCTAACTTATTAAATATATTCAAGAAGGAGTTAAATATATTTCTTAAGGCTAAAGGGATCAAGGGATATGGGGAGAAAGCAGGGACAGGGTACTGAATTTGGATGATCAGCCGTGATCTCAATATATGGCGGAACAGGCTCGAAGGGCCGAATGGCCTACTCCTGCTCCTATCTTCGATGTTTCTATGTTTCTCACCACCCCCCGATCACAGAATCCCCCGCTCTGACAATGTAGAGGGAGCTTTACTCTGTATCTAACCCGGACTGTACCTGCCCCGAGAGTGTTTGATGGGACACTGTAGAGGGAGCTTTACTCTGTATCTAACCCGGACTGTACCTGCCCTGAGAGTGTTTGATGGGACAGTGTAGAGGGATCTTTACTCTATATCTAACCCGGACTGTACCTGCCCTGAGAGTGTTTGATGGGACAGTGTAGAGGGATCTTTACTCTATATCTAACCTGGACTGTACCTGCCCTGAGAGTGTTTGATGGGACAGTGTAGAGGGAGCTTTACTCTGTATCTAACCCGGACTGTACCTGCCCTGAGAATGTTTGATGGGACAGTGTAGAGGAAGTTTTACTCTGTATCTAACCCGTGCTGTACCTGCCCTGGGAGTGTTTGATGGGACAGTGTAGAGGGAGCTTTACTCTGTATCTAACACGGACTGTACCTGCTCTGAGAGTGTTTGATGGGACAGTGTAGAGGAAGTTTTACTCTGTATCTAACCCGTGCTGTACCTGCCCTGGGAGTGTTTGATGGGACAGTGTAGAGGGAGCTTTACTCTGTATCTAACCTGGGCTGTACCTGCCCTGGGAGTGTTTGATGGGACAGTGTAGAGGGAGCTTTACTCTGTATCTAACCTGCGATGTACCTGCCCTGGGAGTGTTTGATGGGACAATGTAGAGGGAGCTTTACTTTGTATCTAACCCATGCTGTACCTGCCCTGGGAGTGTTTGAAGGGACAGTGTAGAGGAAGCTTTACTCTGTACCTAACCCATGCTGTACCTGCCCTGGGAGTGTTTGATGGGACAGTGTAGAGGTAGCTTTACTCTGTATCTATCCCGTGCTGTACCTGCTCTGAGAGTGTTTGACGGGACAGTGTAGAGGGAGCTTTACTCTGTATCTAACCCGTGCTGTAGCTGCCCTGGGAGAGCTTGATGGGACAGTGTAGAGGGAACTTTACTCTGTATCTAACCCGTGCTATACCTGCCCTGGGAATGTTTGATGGGACAATGTAGAGGGAGCTTTACTCTGTATCTAACCCGCACTGTACCTGCCCTGGGAGTGTTTGATGGGACAGTGTAGAAGGAGCTTTACTCTGTATCTAACCCGTGATGTACCTGCCCTGGGAGTGTTGGATGGAACAGTGTTGTGGAAGCTTTGCTCTGTATCTAACCTGTGCTGTACCTTCCCTGGGAGTGTTTGATGGATCACTGTAGAGGGAGCTTTACTCTGTATCTAACCCGTGCTGTACCTGCCCTGAGAGTGTTTGATGAGACAGTGCAGAGGGAGCTTTACTCTATATCTAACCCGTGCTGTACCTGCCCTGGGAGTGTTTGATGAGACAGTGTAGAGGGAGCTTTACTCTGTATCTAACCCGTGCTGTACCTGCCCTGGGAGTGTTTGATGGGGCAGTGTAGAGGGAGCTTTTCTCTGTATCTGAGGAACTTGCCTTTTTATAGCACCTTTAACTTAACAGAAAATCCCAAGGTGCTTCACAGGAGCATTATCTAACACATTTTTTTACACTGAGTCGCATCAGGAAATATTTGGATAAGGGACCAATATCTTGGTCAAAGAGGTTTCCTGGTGTTTCTGAAAGGAGGAGGGAGAGTTGGAGAAATGGTGATATAAGGAGGGAATTCCAGAGCTTAGGGTCCAGGCAGCTGAAGGCATGGCTGCCTATCATAGAATCATAGAATGGTTACAGTACAGAAAGAGCCCATTTGACCCATCGAGCCCATGCCAGCTCTCTGCAAGAGCACTTCATCAACATAAGAGCATAAGAAATAGGAGCAGGAGTCGGCCATTCGGCCCTTCGAGCCTGCTCCGCCATTCAATGAGATCATGGCTGATCTTCTGCCTCAACTCCATTCACCGGCCCTATCGCCATATCCCTTGATGCCCTTACTAGTCAGAAATCTATCGACTTCTGTTTTGAATATACCCAATGACTGAGCCTCCACAGCCCTCTGGGATAGAGAATTCCAAAGATTCACCACCCTCTGTGTGAAGAAATTTCTTCTCATTTCAGTCCTGAATGGCCTACCCTTTATTTTGAGGCTGTGGCCCCTGGTTCTAGACTCCCCAGCTAAGGAAAACATTCTCCCAGCATCCATCCTCTCAAGCCCTCTAATCATTTTGTATGCTTCAATGACATCCGCTCTCATTCTTCTGAATTCAAGAGAGTACAGGCCTAGTTTACTCAATCTCTTCTCATACGACAGTCCCGCCATCCCAGGGATCAATCTTGTGAACCTTCGTTGCACTCCCTCTATGGCAAGTATATCCTTCCTTAGGTAAGGAGACCAAAATTGTACACAGTACTCCAGGTGTGGTCTCACCAAAACCCTATATAATTGGAGTAAGACTTCTTTACTCCTGTACTCAAATCCTCTTGGAATGAAGGCCAGCATACCATTTGCCTTTCTAATGGCTTGCTGCACCTGCACATTCACTTTCAGTGACTCATGTACAAGGACACCCAGGTCCCTTTGAGCATCTGCATTCCCCAATCTTTCACCATTTAGGAAATACTCTGCTTTTCTGTTTTTTCTATCAAAGTGGATAACTTCACATTTATCCACATTATATTCCATCTGCCATGTTCTCGCCCACTCACTGAGCCTGCCAAGATCCCCTTGAAGCCTCTTCACATCCTCTTTGCACTGACACTGCCACCTAGCTTTGTATCGTCAGCAAATTTGGAAATGTTACATTTAGTCCCCTCATCCAAATCATTGATATAGATTGTGAATAGCTGGAGCCCAAGCACCGATCCTTGCGGTACCCCACTAGTCACAGCCTGCCATCCTGAAAAAGACCCGTTTATCCCTGCTCTTTGTTTTCTGTCTGTTAACCAATTCTCAATCCATGCTAGTATATTACCCCCAATTCCATGTGCCCTAATTTTGTTCACCAACCTCTTGTGTGGGACCTTATCGAAGGCCTTCTGAAAATCCAGATACACCACATCTACTGGTTCCCCTTTGTCTACTCCACTAGTTACACCTTCAAAGAACTCTAATAGGTTTGTCAAACAGGATTTCCCTTTCATAAATCCATGTTGACTCTGCCCAATCTTACTACAGGAAAATCTTTTTTATCTGGCACCGACGGGACCGGCGTGGTGCCGGTTGATCAAAAAGTCTGGATTACAGAGAGCTATACTTACGAAGGTACGAGAGCCCCGTACACGGCCACAGATCCAGGTGTCCCTGTTGCATGGCAACAGGTGCAGGAACCCCGGTTACACGGTCACAGATCCAGGAACCCCAGTTACACGGCCACTAATATGAAGTAAAACTTACCTGAACCTACTCCTGAATGTTGCTGGTTAAGAGAGATTTCCGGTTATTTAGGTGCCGGTAAAAAGAGAGTTTCCTGTATTAATTTCTAAGTTCCCAGTTATTGCACCCTTTATAATAGATTCCAGCATTTTCCCAACTACTGATGTGAGGCTAACAGGCTTGTAGTTCCCTGTTTTCTCTCTCCCTCCTTTCTTAAATAGTGGGGTTACATTTGCTATTCTCCAAACTGCAGGAACCGTTCCAGAATCTATGGAATTTTGGGAGATGGCAACCAATGCATCCAATATTCCGATGGCCACCTCTTTCAAAACCCTAGGATGTAGGCCATCCGGTCCTTGGGATTTGTCGACTTTTAGTCCCATTAATTTTGCTAATACTGTTTTTTAACTAATAATAATTTCTTTAAGTTCTTCATTCTCGTCACACCCTTGGTTTTCTTGCATTTCTGGGAGGTTTTTTGTGCCTTCCTCCGTGAAGACAGAAACAAAGTACTTATTTAATTTCTCTGCCATTTCCTCATTCCCCATTATAAATTCTCCCGTCTCTGACTGTAAAGAACCTACATTTACCTTCACCAGTCTTTTCCTTTTCACATACCTATAGAAGCTTTTACAATCCGTTTTTCTATTTTTCGCTAGTTTGTGCTCATATTCCATTTTCCCTTTCTTTATCAATTTCTTGGTCCCCCTTTGTTGATTTCTAAAAAGATCCCAATCCTCAGACTGACCGCTTTTCCTGGCAACTTTATAAGCTTCCTCCTTTGACTTAATACTAGCTTTAATTTCTTGTGTTAGCCATGGTCGGATCACTTTTCCTTTTGGGTTTTTATGCCCTAGAGGAATATATATTTGCTGCAAATTATGCATTATTTCCTTCAGCTTGTCCCAAACCCTCGCCCTTTCCCCGTAGCCCTGCAAATTTTTTTTGCTTCAGGTACTTATCCAATTCCCTTTTGAAAGCCACGATTGAATTTCCCTCTACCGCCCTTTCGGGCAGTGAATTCCAGATCATAGAAACATAGAAGATAGGAGCAGGAGTAGGACATTCGGCCCCTCGAGCCTGCTCCGCCATTCAATGCGATCATGGCTAATCATCCAAAATCAGTACCTGGTCCCTGCTTTCTCCCCATACCCCTTGATCCCTTTAGCTTTAAGAAATATATCCAACTCCTTCTTGAATATATTTAATGAATTGGCCTCTACTGCCTTCTGTGGTAGAGAATTCCACAGGTTCACCACTCTCTGGGTGAAGAAATTCCTCCTCACTTCTGTCCTAACGTGCATTCCCTTTATCCTTAGACTGTGACCCCTGGTTCTGGAATCCCCGACAATCGGGAACATCCTTCCTGCATCTAGTCTGTCCAGTCCTGTCAGAATTTTATAAGTTTCAAAGAGATCCCCTCTCATTCTTCTAAACTCCAGCGAGTACAAGCCCAATCGACCCAATCTCTCCTCATACGTCATTCCTGCCATCCCAGGTATCAGCCTGGTGAATCTTTGCTGAACTCCTTCCATGGCAAGAACATCTTTCCTCAGATAAGGCGGCCAAAACTGCACACAATACTCAAGATGTGGTCTCACCAAGGCCCTGTACAACTGCAGCAAGACATCCTTGTTCCTGTACTCAAACCCTCTTGCTACGAAGGCCAACATACCATTTGCCTTCTTAACTGCCTGCTGCACCTGCATGCTTACCTTCAGCGACTGGTGCACAAGGACACCCAGGTCTCATTGCACTTCCCCTTCGCCCAATCTATTGCCATTCAGATAATAATCTGCCTTCCTGTTTTTGCCACCAAAGTGGATAACCTCACATTTATCCACGTTATATTGCATCTGCCATGCTTCTGCCCAATCACCCAACCTGTCCAAATCATCCTGGAGCTTCTCGGCATCCTCCTCACAGCACACACGCCCACCCAGCTTTATGTCATCTGCAAATTTGGAGATATTACATCTAGTTCCCTCGCCTAGCTCATTAATATATATTGTGAATAGCTGGGGTCCTAGCACCGATCCCTGCGGTACCCCACTAGTCACTGCCTGCAACTCGGAAAATGACCCGTTTATTCCAATTCTTTGCTTTATCGAAAGCCTTCTGAAAGTCCAAATATACCACATCCACTGGTTCTCCCTTCCCTATTTTACCAGTTACATCCTCAAAAAATTCCAGTAGATTAGTCAAGCACGATTTACCTTTTGTAAATCCATGTTGACTTTGTCCGATCCTGTCACTGTTTTCCAAGTGCTCAGCTATTACTTCCTTTATAATGGACTCTAGCATTTTCCCCACTACCGATGTCAGGCTTACCGGTCTATAATTCCCCGTTTTCTCTCTACCACCTTTTTTAATAGTGGGGAAACATTAACTACCCTCCAATCCATGGGTACTGTTCCAGATTCCATCAAATGTTGGAAGATGATCAGCAATGCATCTACTATTTCTAGGGCCACTTCCTTAATTACCCTAGGATGTAGATTATCAGGCCCTGGGGATTTGTCGACTTTCAGTCCCATCAATTTCCTTAACACCATTTCCTTACAAATACTGATTTCTTTTAGTTCCTCCCCTTCATCAGACCCTATGTTCCCCGACATCTCTGAGAGGTTATTTGTGTCCTCCTCTGTGAAGACAGAACCAAAATATGTATTTAATTGGTTTGCCATTTCTTTGTTACCCATTATAAATTCCCCTGATTCTGACTGCAAGGGTAAATTCCCCTGATTCTGACTGCAAGGGACCTACGTTTGACTTCACCAATCTTTTTCTCTTCACATATCTATAAAAGCTTTTACAGTCAGTTTTTATGTTCCCTGCAAGCTTACTCTCATGTTCTGTTTTCCCCTTCTTAATTAATCCCTTTGTCTTCCTTTGTTGAATCCTAAACTGCTCCCAATCCTCAGGTTTACTACTTTTTCTGGCCAATTTATATGTCCTCTCCTTGGATCTTATGTTATCCCTAATTTCCCTTGTTAGCCACGGTTGAGTCACCTTTTTTGTTTTATTTTTATGCCATACTGGGATGAACAATTTCTGTAGTTCATCCATGCGATCTTTGAATGTTTGCCATTGCCTATCCACCGTCAACCCTTTGAGTGACATTCCCCAATCAATCCTACCCAACTCGCACCTCAGACCATCATAGTTTCCTTTATTTAAATTCAGGACCCTAGTCTCTTAGTCAACTACTTCATTTTCCATCTTAATGAAGAATTCTGTCATATTATGATCGCTCCGACCCAAGGGGCCTCGTACAACAAGATTGCTAATTAATCCTTTCTCGTTACATAATACCCAGTCTAAGATGGCCTGATCTCTGGTTGGTTCCTCGACATATTGCTCCAGGAAACCATCCCGTAAACACTCCAGGAATTCCTCCTCCACAGTATTGTTACTAATTTGGTTAGCCCAATCTGTATGTAGATTAAAGTCACCCATGATGACTGCTGTGCCCTTATTGCAAGCTTCTCTGATTTCCCTTTTAATGCCATCCCCAACCTTCGCATTGCCGTTTGGAGGTCTATATACCACTCCCCCTAACGTTTTCTGCCCCTTGGTATTTCTTAGTTCTACCCATACCGATTCCACATCATCAGAGCTAATATCCTTCCTTACAATTGTGTTAATCCCTTCTTTAACCAGCAATGCTACCCCACCTCCCTTTCCTTTTTGCCTATCTTTCCTGAATATTGAATATCCCTGGATGTTGAGTTCCCAGCCTTGGCCACCCTGGAGCCATGTTTCCGTAATCCCAATCAAATCATGTTCGTTTACCTCTATTTGTGCAGCTAATTCATCCACCTTATTCTGAATGCTCCTTGCATTAAGACACAAAGTCTTCAGGCTTGTTTTTATAACGCTCTTAGACCTATTAGAATTATTATTTACTGTGGCCATGTTTGATTTAAACCGTTGATTTCTCTGACTGCCACTTTTGTTTTTCTCCTTCCTATCTTTTGCTTTTATCCTTATTTCCCTTTCCTCTGTCCCCCTGTTCAGGTTCCCAACCCCTGCCATTTTAGTTTAAACCCTCCCCCAGAGCACTAGCAAACACTCCCCCTAGGACATCGGTCCCAGCCCTGCCCAGGTGCAAACCGTCTGGTTTGAACTGGTCCCACCTCCCCCAGAACCGGTTCCAATGTCCCAGGAATCCCTCCCCCCTGCACCATTCCTCTAGCCATGTATTCATCTGAAATAGCCTTCTGTTTCTACTCTGACTAGCATGTGGCACTGGTAGCAATCCTGCGGTTACTACCTTTGAGGTCCTATTTTTTAATTTACCTCCTAACTCCCTATATTCAGCTTTTAGGGCCTCATCCCGTTTTTTACCTATATCGTTAGTGTGAGGGTGCCGGTTAGTTCCCTCAGTAACCCCTAGATGGCACCTTCACTTGTTTTTTTCCCTTTGCTAATTGTTACTAGTTTCTCCTGTGTTTATTACTTAACTGCCTTTTATCAGGTTTATTGGTTTCACCTGTTTTTGCTTGTGTTTAAGTTCTGTGGTTTCTTCCCTCTGTGCTCAGTCTTGACAAGCTGTTTGCCTAGTGGTAGCTTGTCTTGAGCTCCTATGTTTGTAACTGTTTACCTGTGTGATTCTAGCTTCTCGCCTCGTCTGCCTGCACTTGGGTCCAGAACCAGCCTCGCCCTGACAGCAAGACTGAGCCAGTATGGACCCAGCAGTGATGGAGGAATTTCATTCTATTCTCTCCCATCAAGGTGCTTTCCTCGGCCGCCTTGAGCAACTTCTCCAAAGTATTTCGAACAAGGTAAATACGTGCATTCAGACCATTCAACACCCAGCCGCTGTGGCTTCTGCTCAGGATGTGCCTCCCCAGCCAGTTCCTTTGGGTACTACCCCACCGGTTGCCGACCTCCAGACTCACCGAGAGCCTTGCCAACCCACGCCAGAGCGCTATGACGGTCTTCCGGGCAATTGTCGCGGCTTCTTGACCCAGTGCTTCCTAGTTTTTGAACTCCAACCCTCCATGTTCCTATCACCCCGCTCTAAGGTAGCGTTCATCATATCACTACTCTCAGGAAAAGCTCTCACCTGGGCTACCGCTATCTGGGAGCAGCAATCTTTCGTCTGCTCGGACATTCTCCTTTTCGCTGAAGAGATGAGCAAAGTCTTTGACCATCCTGTGAGTGGACGGGAGGCAGCTAAGAGACTTTTGAATCTCCGTCAGAGCAACTGCAGCGTAGCCGACTTCGCCATTGAGTTCCCACACTCGCGGCGGAAAGCCGCTGGAACACCGAGGCCCTTCTCTCCACGTTTCTTCATGGCCTTTCCGAATCTATCAAAGATGAACTGGCATCCAGAGAGGTTCCGGAGGACCTTGACACGCTCATCTCCCTTGCCATCAGAGTGGATAACCGCCTCCGGGGGCATGGTAGAGAGAGGAGATTCACTACTTCCACAGAGGTGAGATCTTCCGGTGTTTCGAATCTGACCAAGAGTTTCCAAGTACCCCCGAGTCCACCTGTTAGCACCGAAGAGGAACCTATGCAACTCGGCAGAACTCGGCTCTCCCAGTTTGAGAGACAGAGGAGATTGAGAGAGGGGCGTTGTCTTTACTGTAGCCTGTCTGGCCATCTCAGAGCCACATGCCCTGAGCTTCAGGAAAAAGCTAGGAGGATTGGGAAAATACTGACAGATCAAATCCCTTCTCTTACCCCTTCTGTCTTCCAAACCCTGCTTCCCGCTCGTCTCTCTTGGGAGGGACAACAGTACAACCTCCAGGCGTTTGTTGACTCCGGGGCCGCTGGCTGTTTTATCGATGCCACCCTTGTGCGCAGCCTGAAAATTCCTTTCTTCCACCTTGACAAGCCTTTAGAAGTCACTGCCCTCGACGGCAGGCCCCTTGGTTTTGGGCGTATTCATCATATCACCAGAGTATTACATGTCCAAGTAGGGGAGAGTCATCAAGAGTTGCTGCAGTTTCACCTTATCGATTCACCTGAGCTCCCTCTCGTTCTTGGACATCCGTGGTTCTCTCTTCACAACCCTCACATTGACTGGACTACCGGGACTGTGCTGGAGTGGGGCCCTTCATGTCTAGCCAACTGTCTTAAGGTCTTCCCTAGTCTGCCCGTCCTTCCTCTCCCAAGCCAGCTGATCAGCTGGACCTTGCTCATGTGCCCCCTGAATATTCGGACCTCAATGCTGTGTTTAGTAAGAGGCGGTCCACTACACTCCCACCCACACCGGTCCTACAACTCTGCCATTGATCTCCTGCCTGGCACTAGCCCCCCTCGGGGTCAGCTCTACTCTCTCTCTCTGGCCCTGATAATGTTTCCATGGAAGAATACATCAAGGAAGCCCTCGCGACAGGTTTCATTCGCCCTTCCACCTCCCCAGAGGGTGCTGGCTTCTTTTTTGTAAAGAAGAAGGATGGTGGTCTCAGGCCTTGCACAGACTATCGGGGGCTTAACACAATTACCATTAAGGACCGCTATCCTCTCCCATTGATGTCTTCAGCGTTTGAGCAGCTGCAGGGAGCTACCATCTTCTCCAAACTTGACCTCCGCAACGCGTACAACCTGGTCCGCATTAGGGAGGGGGATGAATGGAAGACTGCCTTTATCACCCCTAGCGGTCACTGGGAATACCTCGTCATGCCCTTTGGTCTCACTAATGCTCCTGCTGTCTTCCAAGTTCTAGTCAATGACGTGCTCCGGGACCTGCTGAACCAGTTCGTGTTTGTTTATTTGGATGACATTCTCATCTTCTCAAAGTCCCCCCAGCAGCATGTCCAACACGTCAGACGGGTGCTGCAGAGGCTCTTGGAGAACCGTCTCTTTGTCAAATCCGAGAAATGTGAATTCCACGTCTCTAAGGTCACCTTCCTGGGCTACGTCATCTCCTGTGGAAGCGTCCAGATGGATCCTAGCAAGGTTCAAGCCATCTTGAACTGGCCGCGTCCCACGTCGGTTAAGCAGGTTCAGCGGTTCCTGGGATTCGCCAACTTTTACAGACGCTTCATCCGCAACTTCAGCTCCCTTGCCGCCTCCCTCTCCGCATTGACCAAGGGCTCGTCTTTACGGTTCAGTTGGTCTTCTGAAGCGGAACAGGTCTTCCAGGAGCTCAAACAACGCTTCACCTCTGCTCCCATTCTGGTACACCCTGACCCCACTGTTAAGTCTGTGTGTTCCAGTTATATTTAAGGTCAATTACTGACACAGACTACAAGAATAACTTTTCAATAGGTCTTTACTATTCGGAGGTTAGGGCTGTACTACCCAGCAAATTACTACACAGCACTTATATACTGGTGTGGTCACCACCGGTATTACCGTATACAGCAGCCAGAGAAAGTAGTACATCTCTCAAGGTGGAACAGGTTTAAGTTCTCTTAAGGTGGAACAAGTTACATACACCACAATCCTCCCTTTTTAGCTTAACAGTTATATCCCCATTTAACATAACATAATAACATATATACATATACAACTTCATGTAGAAACAGTTCAAAGGTTCAGTCTCTCAGGAGGCCTCCTGATTCGAGTTGGATAACGCCTTTCAGGGGTCTCTGATTCTTGTTGCTGAGGTGACTCCTCTAGTTGGTCTCTTATGTCTTGGACATCATCATCAGGTACATTCACTGCCGAGGTAGATGCTTCAGGTTCACTAACTTCTTCCACGGTTGTCTCTGTCGTAACCATGGGTTCGACCCTTGTTCTCGATTCTACCAGTTGGTCAGCATGACGCCATATTACATTTTTACCAACATCTACCGTGTACATCAGGGGTCCTTGTCTGGCCCGAATTGTTCCGGATTGCCATTTCTCGTTTCCATAGTCCCTGGCCAACACTGGTTGTCCTACCTCGAAACTCCGAGTGGTCTTGTTATTTATATGCTGGAACTGTTTGTTTTCAACTTCCCTCCGCACATTTGGTTTTAACAAGTCCAACCTGGACCACAACCTCCTGTTATAAAACATCATGGCAGGACTTTGGTTTGTCACTGCATGAGTGGCGTTTCGATATGCCAGTAGAAACTTGTCCACCTTATGTTGTAGTGGAATCTGATCTTCGCTCATGGCCTTTATTGCCTTTTTGAATGTTTGTACAAATCTCTCGGCCAACCCATTTGTAGCCGGATGATATGGGGCAGAGGTATAATGTTTCACCCCATTCTTCTTTAAGAATTTTTGGAATTCTTCTGACACGAACTGTGGTCCGTTGTCGGAACATATTTGTTCTGGCAATCCGTTCCTTGCGAATATCGTTCTTAACACCGCAATTGTCTTTTCTGAAGTAGTGGTAGTCATCTTGATCACTTCTGGCCATTTAGAATGTGCGTCCACCGCAATTAGAAACACGGAGTCCATGAATGGACCAGCAAAGTCAATATGTACGCGTTGCCATGGGGCTGAAGGCCATTCACATGGATGCAGCGGTGCAATCGGAGGTGCATTTTGCACTTTTTGGCACCCTGAGCAGCTTTTCGTCAGCTCCTCTATCTGTTGGTTGATACCCGGCCACCACACATAAGCCCTAGCAAGGCTTTTCATCTTGACTCCCCCCAGATGACCTTCATGCAGTTCCTTTAGAACTCTTTCCCTTAACTTAGGAGGAATAATTACTCTCGTTCCATACATCAATGTTCCTTGACAGACGGACAGCTGGTCTCGTCTTGCCGAGAATGCCGGTAACAGAGAATCACCATGTGCTGGCCATCCCTTCACTGTCACCTCGTAGACTCGGGACAGTGTCGGGTCGTTCCTGGTTTCTCTTTCAATACTTGCATTGGTGACTGGTAAACACTCGATGATGGTCGAGTGAAATAACTCAACAGGGTCAACCTTCGTTGTCTCCTCTTCTTCAGGTAGTGGCAGGCGCGACAGCCCATCAGCATTACCATGCTGCTTTGTGCCTTTGAATTCTATCTGATATTGATGTGCCCCTAGGAAAAGGGACCATCTCTGGAGTCTCTGTGCTGTCATCACCGACACACCCTTCTTAGGGTTAAAAATGGATACCAACGGCTGATGGTCTGTCAGAAGCGTAAACTTTTGGCCCTGCAGGTAATGATTAAACTTCTTTACTCCCCACACAAGGCTGAGAGCCTCCCTATCTATCTGAGCATAGTTGCGCTCAGCGGAGGTCAATGATCTGGATGCAAACGCGACTGGCCTCTCCGTGCCATTTGGCAACTTGTGTGAGAGTACTGCCCCAATACCATATGGAGAAGCATCACAAGCCAAACGAATAGGCAGTGTTGGGTTGAAGTGAGCCAACACTTCCTCTGAGGTTATCAATTCCTTGCTTTTGCGAAAGGCCTTCTTACAGTCCTCGCTCCACTCCCATGGTACTCCCTTCTGCAAAAGAGCGTTCAGTGGGTGCAGTACCGTGGATAAATTTGGCAGAAACTTATGGTAATAGTTAATCAATCCTAGGAACGACCTCAACTGAGATACATTAACCGGAGCGGGAGCCTTCACAACCGCTTCGATCTTGTCAGGAGACTTATGAAGTCCCTCCTGGTCAATGACATGGCCACAGTACGAGATCCGCTTCTGAAAGAACTCACATTTCTGCCGATGAACTCGAAGTCCATATTCTTTCAATCTGATGAGCACCAGTTCCAAATTTGCGAGGTGTTCCTCGTCACCATCTCCTGTAATCAGAATATCGTCCAGGTAACATTGTGTGCCTGGAATTCCCTGTAATACCTGCTCCATGGCCCTCTGCCAAATTGCTGGAGCCGATGCCACTCCAAAAACCAGTCTATTATACCGGTACAAGCCTCTATGCGTGTTGATCGTGAGGTACTGGCGTGACTCTTCCTCAACTTCCATCTGTAAGTACGCCTGCGCCAGGTCTATCTTGGTGAAGTGTTTCCCGCCCGACAATGAAGCGAAGATATCCTCAATCCGCGGAAGCGGATACTGCACCGTGTGAAGCAGCGGATTAACAGTGATCTTGAAATCTCCACAGATGCGAACCTTCCCTGGTTCTCCCGGCTTGTTGCTCGAAGGACGTTTCATCACGGGAACAATGGGCGTAGCCCACTCACTCCAGTCTACCTTAGACAGTACTCCTGAACGTTCTAGCGATTCCAGCTCCGCTTCCACAGCAGGTCGTATCGCATAGGGTACCGGTCTGGCTTTGAAAAATTTTGGTTGTGCATGTTCTTCAATCTTGATGTTTGCCGTAATTCCTCTCAGTGTTCCCAGTCCCTGCTGGAACACCTCTTTAGCATCGTCCAATATTCTGGACGATCGTTTAGGTTTGACATCTGTTTCCCTGGCATCTACCGTTAGTGCTTTTAAGGAATGCCAGTCCATATTCATTTTTCTAATCCACTCCCGTCCCAGTAGTGGTGGACCTCCTTCAGGCAGCACATATAAGTCCATTCCTCGGCTTTCTTTGCCCTTGTGGACCACCTTCACCTCTATCTTTCCGATGGGGTATACTATTTGCTACGTGTATGTTTTCAATACAATCTCCGTATCCCGTAGGGGAATATGTTGGAATAACCTTTTGTAATCTTTCTTATTCATGACCGTCAATGCCGATCCAGTGTCCAATTCCATCTTCACTTGGACTCCTGCTATCTGAAGTGTGACCCAAATTGTCTGGAGGTCTGCTTCCTTACCAACGTTGTGTACTCTTAAGCTACCCAGTTCATTACTGCTGGCGTCTGAATCTGACTTCTGTTCGTTCGAACTGTTCTCTGTCGCCTTGTGTACCTTTCTGCACTTTCCCTGCGGTGACTTTTTGTTGCTGGTCTTCTCTCCTGACCGGCATACTTTAGCTATGTGACCAAGCCTGCCACATTTTCTGCATTCCTTATTTTTGAACCAGCACTGGTTCTGATCGTGCGTTGTCGTTCCACAACGATAACATTTTACTGTACCCAAGACCATTTGATTTGTGCTGAGTTCTGGTGACCGTAGCTGCATTACTGCCGTGCCTCTCGCTGCGGCTTCTTGCGATGCTGCCATAGCGACAGCTTTATCAAGCGTCAGCTCATTCTCCTCAAGCAGTCGCTTTTGTGTCTCTTCTTTTAACAATCCACACACAAATTTATCTCTTAGCGCATCTGTTAGTCCTGTTCCAAACTGACAGTACTTTGCTAGCTTGCGCAATTCAATTAAAAATTCAGCATTGCTTTCATCTTTCAGCTGCTTTCTGCTGTAAAATTTAAATCGTTCCGCTAGCATCAGCGGCGTGGGGCTTAAATGATTTTTCAGGACGGTAACAATATCCGTGAAAGTCTTATCCGCCGGTTTCTCTGGTGATAGAAGGTGTTTCAATTGCCCGTATGTCTTCGCACCCATTAAGTTTAATAAGGTTAGTGCTTTCTCCCCATCTGGTATCTTATTTGCTCTACAATAAACTTCTATGCGTTCTACATACGTGGTCCAATCTTCGATGTCGCTATCAAAAGTATTAATGTTCCCATGTTTAGGCATCTTTGCAATTTTTTTTTTTCCAAAATGGCGGCTTCCCGCGCTTGGCGGTCTTTCCCGCGCTCGTCTTCTTCACCCGTTGGCTGCAATGGCGATTGCTGTGCTGCTGCCGGTCTCGCCTCCCCAGTGGTTAACAACTCCCCCGATGCTGCTTCTACTCCACCGCGGTTCCCGTGGGCATTCGCGCTTCCCTGCCGTCGCGCCTCGCAGCCCTTCTTGCAGCCCGGTTATGTGCACCCGCTGCGTTCGAATTCACCGCGGCTCTCACGCCTTCAGCTGCCCCAGTCGCTGCGCCTTTTGGCCCGAATGCGGCCCGACCCTTTTCACCGGCCGCGGTCGATTTCACCGCCCTCTTTCCTCCGTCTTCCCTCCCCTTCGCTACAGCCAACGCGGCCGACTTTCGCTGATTGGCTTACCCACCACCGTGGTAGAAGGAAGATAGCTGTCTGCCGCTGATGGGGGCTTCGAGTTCAGAATTTCTCTTCTTCACTCCGGGTCCTCGATGCCTCCCGCGCGACGTGCTGTTCAGCAGGATGATGAGGGTGGATGCCTCTTCTCGACGCCCGTTCTGAGGACGAAGCTGCCGTGGATGTAAACTGCCGCAGGGTAAGATCGGACTCGTCGCCACTGTTAAGTCTGTGTGTTCCAGTTATATTTAAGGTCAATTACTGACACAGACTACAAGAATAACTTTTCAATAGGTCTTTACTATTCGGAGGTTAGGGCTGTACTACCCAGCAAATTACTACACAGCACTTATATACCGGTGTGGTCACCACCGGTATTACCGTATACAACAGCCAGAGAAAGTAGTACATCTCTTAAGGTGGAACAAGTTTAAGTTCTCTTAAGGTGGAACAAGTTACATACACCACACCCACCCTGCCCTTTATCGTAGAGGTGGATGCCTCGGATATTGGAGTCGGGGCTGTCCTGTCCCAGCGCTCCCCTAAGGACCAAAAGCTACATCCCTGTGCCTTCTTTTCCCGTCGCCTGAAGCCAGCAGAGAGTAACTACGATGTGGGCAACAGGGAGCTCTTGGCAGTTAAGTTGGCCTTGGAGGAGTGGAGACACTGGTTGGAGGTAGCAGAGCATCCTTTTGTCGTCTGGACCGACCATAAAAATCTGACATATATCCAGGACGCCAAGCGCCTCAACCCTCGGCAGGCCAGGTGGGCTCTCTCCTTTAACCAGTTCAACTTTCTCCTGTCTTACCGCCCAGGGTCTAAGAACCTCAAACCGGATGCCCTTTCTCGCCAGTTTGACACCTCAGAAAAGGACTGGACCCCGGAACCTATCATCCCCAGTTCCTGCATCGTTGCTCCCGTCGCATGGGAGATTGAGACTGTGGTGTGAGGGGCCCAACATCAGGAGGCTGACCCTGGAGGAGGCCCTCCTCATAGCCTTTATGTTCCCAGTCAGGTGCGCGCCCAGGTCCTTCAATGGGGGCACTCTTCTCGATTGACTGGTCATCCTGGGATCCGTCAGACTCTCGAGTTCCTTAAGAGGAGGTTCTGGTGGCCCTCTATTGAAGCTGACACCCGGGCCTTTGTCTCCGCTTGTCCCGCCTGTGCCCAGAACAAGACATCCCAACAACCTCCGCTTGGTCTCCTGCATCCCTTGCCCATCCCCAGCCATCCCTGGTCTCATATTGCCCTGGATTTCATCACCAGGCTACCTCCATCTGAGGGATTCACTACCATCCTAGTTGTGGTCGATTGCTTTTCCAAGGCTGCTCACTTCGTCCCTCTTGTCAAGCTTCCCTCTGCCAGAGAGACTGCCCAGCTGGTTGTCCAGCATGTCTTCCGCCTTCATGGCTTGCCCCTGGATGTCGTCTCTGACCGTGGTTCCCAGTTCTTATCCAGGTTCTGGAAGGCTTTTTGTTCCCTCCTGGGCGCTTCCGTCAATCTCTCCTCTGGGTTCCACCCACAGTCTAACGGCCAGACTGAGAGAACCAACCAAGATCTGGAAAGGGTGCTAAGAAGCTTTGTGTCCTCCAATCCTTCCACCTGGAGCAAGTATCTGGTCTGGGCGGAGTATGCGCACAATACCCTTCAGAGCTCCTCCACTGGCCTCTCACCTTTCGAATGTCAATATGGCTTCCAACCGCCACTCTTCCCTGAACAGGAGAGGGAGGTAGGAGTCCCGGCTGCCCAGGGGTTCGTCCAACGCTGCCGCCGTACCTGGAGGAGGGTCTGATCCGCCTTGCAGCTCGCTTCTTCTCGGCAGAAAGCGCAGGCTGACCGACACCGCCGCCCAGCTCCTCGGTTCCGGACTGGACAGAAGGTCTGGCTGTCTACCCGGAATCTTCCGCTCCATGTGGAGTCCCGCAAGTTGGCTCCCCGGTTCATCGGACATTTTAGGATTTTGGAAAAAGTAAACCCTGTGGCCTACCGGCTCCTCCTTCCTCGGTCAATGAAGATACATCCCACGTTCCACGTTTCTCACCTCAAGCCGATACTTACCAGTCCCTTGGTTCCTGCTTCCAGACCTCCGCCCCCGCCCTGCATGATTGACGGTCAGCAAGCCTATACTGTCCGTCGCCTCCTTGATAGTCGCCGGGTTAGGAGGAGCATTCAATACCTGGCTGACTGGGAGGGTTATGGTCCTGAAGAGCGTTCCTGGGTTCCGGCCCGGGACATTTTGGATCCTGAACTCATCAGGGATTATCGCCGTCGCCACCCTGATCGTCCAGGAGGAATGTCAGGAGCCGTTCCTAGGGGAGGGGGTCCTGTGAGGGTGCCGGTTAGTTCCCTCAGTAACCCCTAGATGGCACCTTCACTTGTTTTTTTCCCTTTGCTAATTGTTACTAGTTTCTCCTGTGTTTATTACTTAACTGCCTTTTATCAGGTTTATTGGTTTCACCTGTTGTTGCTTGTATTTAAGTTCTGTGGTTTCTTCCCTCTGTGCTCAGTCTTGACAAGCCATTTGCCTAGTGGTAGCTTGTCTTGAGCTCCTATGTTTGTAACTGTTTACCTGTGTGATTCTAGAAAAGTACTTTTATTTAAGACTGCATACCTGCTTCTCGCCTCGTCTGTCTGCACTTGGGTCCAGAATCAGCCTCGCCCTGACAGTTAGTGCCTATATGCACCACGACAACTGGCTGTTCACCCTCCCCTTCCAAGATGTTCTGCAGCCGCTCTGAGATATCCTTGACCCTTGCACCAGGGAGGCAACACACCATTCTGGAGTCTCGTTTGCGGCTGCAGAAACGCTTATCTATTCCCCTTACAATAGAATCCCCTATTACTATAGCTCTCCCGCTCTTTTCCTCCCGTCCTGTGCAGCAGAGCCACCCCTGGTGCCAGGAAGTTGGTTGCTGATGCCTTCCTCTGATAAGCCATCCCCCCCATCAGTATCCAAAGTGGTATATCTGTTTGAGAGATCACAACAACTCACTGAGTAAAAAAGATTTCCTCATGTCGCCTTTGGTTCTTTTGCCAATAAACCTTAAATCTGTGTCGGGGAGGCTCGAGGGGCTGAATGGCCTACTCCTGTTCCTATATCCAAGAGCTGGAGTCAGAGCAATGAAGAGTTAAAAGTATAGGAACATTGGAATTGTTAAGAGCTGGAAAAGCCCATTTGACCCAATGCGCCCCCCTCTTGCCAAATCCCTCAATCCCTTCTTTCATGCTTGGCTGTTCAGAGAGAGAGAGAGAGAGATTGGAGGCTCGAGATCTGTCTATGAGGAGAGAAAATTTAGTCTTGTATCCTGTCCAGGGCAGCATCACTTGCCAATGTTCCGTTAGAGATCAGAGGAACACAGAAATGCATCTTTAATCTTGCCAGCCTGGACCTGCCTTGACCTTCGCGCTGCTTCTGTCGTTCAGGTTCCACACCTGGTTTTCATCAGAAGGCACACACAAGAAATCAAAAGGCCCTCTGTTCAAAGTATAACTGGAGACGAGGGTCAGCAATCTGTTGCTCCAATACTCCTTGTGTAAGTGCCAAAATGATCACTTAAGAAAATAAACATGGCGCTTTTTTTACATTTTCCCTTCCCCTCCTAAGCTGCTGATTTATGTCGGCCGCAGCCGTTGGTATTTGGCCCAAGTGACTGTTCAGCTCAGGTCTGCTAACACGATACAGACCGATTGCTGGGGTTATTCATAGAAACAGGAGGAGGCCATTCAGCCTCTCGAGCCTGTTCCGCCATTCAAGTAGATCGTGGCTGATCTGTGTCTTCGCTCCATCTACCCAGCTTGGTTCCATATCCCTTAATATCCTTACCAAACAAAAATCTATCAACCTCAGCTTTGAAATTTTCAATTGACCCCCCACTCCCACAGTCTCGACAGCTTTTTGGGGGGAGAGAGTTCCAGATTTCCACCACCTTCTGTGTGAAGACGTTCTTCCCGACATCACCCCTGAACGGCCTGGCTCTCATTTTAAGGTTATGCCCCCTTGTTCTGGACTCCCCCCCACCAGAGGAAACAGTTCCTCTCTCGCTACCCTATCAACTCCTTTTAATCATCTTAAACACCTCGATCAGATCACCCCTTAATCTTCTCTACTCGAGGGATTACAAGCCCAATCTATGCAACCTGTCCTCGGAATTTAACCCTTTCAGCCCCAGGTCTATTCCTGGTCTGCATGGGGCGACACTGGGCTCTGCCATTCCCGAGAGTTTCCTACTTCCCTCTAAGGAGTGGAACCTCCGTTGCCCATTACAAGAGCGAGGAGGGAGGGTTGAGGGGGGGAGCCAGGGAACGGACACTCCCTACATCGGCAGCTTCCCCCCCCCCGCTCCTTTGGTTCTGTCAGGACCCAGTGTATCAATGAGCTGAGGTGAACCAACATCCAAGAAAGAAGGAACTTGCATTTATATAGCGCCTTTAACGACCTCAGGACATTCTGAACTGCTTTGCAGCCAATGAAGTACTTTTTGAAGTGTAGCCACTGGTGTAATGTAAGAAACACAGCAGCAAATTTACGCACAGCAAGCTCCCACAAACAGCAATGTGATAATGACCAGATCATCTGTTTTTATTTAGTGATGTTGGTTGAGGGATAAATATTGGGCAGTAGAACAGGGAGAACTCCCCCTGCTCTTCTTCGAAATAGTGGCCGTGGGATCTTTTACGTCCACCTGAGAGAGAGCAGACGGGGCCTCGGTTTAACGTCTCATCTGAAAAACGGCACCTCCGGCAGTGAAGCGCTCCCTCCGTACTGCGCTGGAAGTGTCAGCCTGGATTATGTGCTGACGTCTCTGGAGTGGGAACAACTTACAAAAAAGTTGCGCGGGTGAAAGAACTGCCCCGACAAACAACCTGAGAACAGAGCTCGAACTCCACAGCACATTCTGGACATTCCCCGGCTTTCAAAGCTGTGACAGCCTCACTGTAAAAAAATAAATTGGAATGTTTTGGCTGGACAAAAAAGCACCACATAAGGTAACTGCAGCTCAGTGAGAGAATACAGAAAGTTTCCTGCCAGCTTGCAAATTGCTCAGTGATTTTACTCTGATAAACTCCAGCCTGTTCCTGCACAAATATGGTCAGTAACTTTCCTTCTCATTTATCGTCGTGTAGGCAGATTCTCTACCAGGTGCCAATACATTGTTAGTAGGTTAGTGCACGGTTGGTTATTGGCCGATATCCAGGAGGGTCCAGGACTGAGGACTCCACTGTAGTACAGACTGAGATATTGGAGATGGAGGAAGAGAAGGACGAAGAGATTGGAGATGGAGGGAGAGACAGAGTGAGGATTGGAGATGGAGGGAGAGACAGAGTGAGGATTGGAGATGGAGGGAGAGACAGAGTGAGGATTGGAGATGGAGGGAGAGACAGGCTGAGGATTGGAGATGGAGGGAGAGACAGACTGGGGATTGGAGATGGAGGGAGAGACAGAGTGAGGATCGGAGATAGAGGGAGAGACAGAGTGAGGATTGGAGATGGAGGGAGAGACAGAGTGAGGATCGGAGATAGAGGGAGAGACAGAGTGAGGATTGGAGAGAGAGGGAGAGACAGAGTGAGGATTGGAGATGGAGGGAGAGACAGAGCGAGGGATTGGAGATAGAGGGAGAGACAGAGTGAGGATTGGAGATGGAGGGAGAGACAGAGTGAGGATTGGAGATGGAGGGAGAGACAGAGTGAGGATTGGAGATGGAGGGAGAGACAGAGTGAGGATTGGAGATAGAGGGAGAGACAGAGTGAGGATTGCAGATAGAGGGAGAGACAGAGTGAGGATTGGAGAGAGAGGGAGAGACAGAGTGAGGATTGGAGATGCAGGGAGAGACATAGTGAGGATTGGAGATAGAGGGAGAGACAGAGTGAGGATTGGAGATAGAGGGAGAGACAGAGTGAGGATTGGAGGTAGAGGGAGAGACAGAGTGAGGATTGGAGATAGAGGGAGAGACAGAGTGAGGATTGGAGATGGAGGGAGAGACAGAGTGAGGATTGGAGATGGAGGGAGAGACAGACTGAGGATCGGAGATGGAGGGAGAGACAGAGTGAGGATTGGAGATGGAGGGAGAGACAGAGTGAGGATTGGAGATAGAGGGAGAGACAGAGTGAGGATTGGAGGTAGAGAGAGAGACAGAGTGAGGATTGGAGATGGAGGGAGAGACAGAGTGAGGATTGGAGATAGAGGGAATGACAGAGTGAGGATCGGAGATGGAGGGAGAGACAGAGTGAGGATTGGAGATGGAGGGAGAGACATACTGAGGATTGGAGATAGAGGGAGAGACAGACGGAGGATTGGAGATGGAGGGAGAGACAGAGTGAGGATTGGAGATAGAGGGAGAGACAGAGTGAGGATTGGAGGTAGAGGGAGAGACATAGTGAGGATTGGAGATGGAGGGAGAGACAGAGTGAGGATTGGAGATAGAGGGAATGACAGAGTGAGGATCGGAGATGGAGGGAGAGACAGAGTGAGGATTGGAGATGGAGGGAGAGACATACTGAGGATTGGAGATAGAGGGAGAGACAGACGGAGGATTGGAGATGGAGGGAGAGACAGAGTGAGGATTGGAGATGGAGGGAGAGACAGAGTGAGGATCGGAGAGAGAGGGAGAGACAGAGTGAGGATTGGAGATGGAGGGAGAGACAGAGTGAGGATCGGAGATAGAGGGAGAGACAGAGTGAGGATTGGAGAGAGAGGGAGAGACAGAGTGAGGATTGGAGATGGAGGGAGAGACAGAGCGAGGGATTGGAGATAGAGGGAGAGACAGAGTGAGGATTGGAGATGGAGGGAGAGACAGAGTGAGGATTGGAGATGGAGGGAGAGACAGAGTGAGGATTGGAGATGGAGGGAGAGACAGAGTGAGGATTGGAGATAGAGGGAGAGACAGAGTGAGGATTGGAGATAGAGGGAGAGACAGAGTGAGGATTGGAGAGAGAGGGAGAGACAGAGTGAGGATTGGAGATGGAGGGAGAGACAGAGTGAGGATTGGAGATAGAGGGAGAGACAGAGTGAGGATTGGAGATAGAGGGAGAGACAGAGTGAGGATTGGAGGTAGAGGGAGAGACAGAGTGAGGATTGGAGATAGAGGGAGAGACAGAGTGAGGATTGGAGATGGAGGGAGAGACAGAGTGAGGATTGGAGATAGAGGGAGAGACAGAGTGAGGATTGGAGATAGAGGGAGAGACAGAGTGAGGATTGGAGATGGAGGGAGAGACAGAGTGAGGATTGGAGATAGAGGGAATGACAGAGTGAGGATCGGAGATGGAGGGAGAGACAGAGTGAGGATTGGAGATGGAGGGAGAGACAGAGTGAGGATTGGAGATGAAGGGAGAGACAGAGCGAGGGATTGGAGATGGAGGGAGAGACAGAGTGAGGATTGGAGATGGAGGGAGAGACAGAGTGAGGGATTGGAGATAGAGGTAGAGACAGAGTGAGGATTGGAGATGGAGGGAGAGACAGAGTGAGGATTGGAGATGGAGGGAGAGACAGACTGAGGATTGGAGATAGAGGGAGTGACAGAGTGAGGATTGGAGATAGGGGGAGAGACAGAGTGAGGGATTGGAGATGGAGGGAGAGACAGAGTGAGGGATTGGAGATGGAGGGAGAGACAGAGTGAGGATTGGAGATGGAGGGAGAGACAGAGTGAGGATCGGAGATGGAGGGAGAGACAGAGTGAGGATTGGAGATGGAGGGAGAGACAGATGGAGGATTGGAGATGGAGGGAGAGACAGAGTGAGGGATTGGAGATAGAGGGAGAGACAGAGTGAGGATTGGAGATGGAGGGAGAGGCAGACTGAGGATTGGAGATAGAGGGAGAGACAGACGGAGGATTGGAGATGGAGGGAGAGACAGAGTGAGGATTGGAGATGGAGGGAGAGACAGAGTGAGGATTGGAGATGGAGGGAGAGACAGAGTGAGGATTGGAGATGGAGGGAGAGACAGACTGAGGATCGGAGATGGAGGGAGAGACAGAGTGAGGATTGGAGATGGAGGGAGAGACAGAGTGAGGATTGGAGATAAAGGGAGAGACAGAGTGAGGATTGGAGATAGAGGGAGAGACAGAGTGAGGATTGGAGATGGAGGGAGAGACAGAGTGAGGATTGGAGATAGAGGGAGAGACAGAGTGAGGATTGGAGATAGAGGGAGAGACAGAGTGAGGATCGGAGATGGAGGGAGAGACAGAGTGAGGATTGGAGATGGAGGGAGAGACAGAGTGAGGATTGGAGATGGAGGGAGAGACAGAGCGAGGGATTGGAGATGGAGGGAGAGACAGAGTGAGGATTGGAGATGGAGGGAGAGACAGAGGGAGGGATTGGAGATGGAGGGAGAGACAGAGAGAGGATTGGAGATAGAGGGAGAGACAGAGTGAGGGATTGGAGATGGAGGGAGAGACAGAGTGAGGGATTGGAGATAGAGGGAGAGACAGAGTGAGGATTGGAGATGGAGGGAGAGACAGAGAGAGGATTGGAGATAGAGGGAGAGACAGAGTGAGGGATTGGAGATGGAGGGAGAGACAGAGTGAGGGATTGGAGATGGAGGGAGAGTCAGAGTGAGGATTGGAGATAGAGGGAGAGACAGAGTGAGGATTGGAGATAGAGGGAGAGACAGAGTGAGGATTGGAGATAGAGGGAGAGACAGAGTGAGGATTGGAGATGGAGGGAGAGACAGAGTGAGGATTGGAGATGGAGGGAGAGACAGAGTGAGGATTGGAGATGGAGGGAGAGACAGGCTGAGGATTGGAGATAGAGGGAGAGACAGACTGAGGATTGGAGATAGAGGGAGAGACAGAGTGAGGAGTGGAGGTGGAGGGAGAGACAGAGTGAGGATCGGAGATGGAGGGAGAGACAGAGTGAGGATTGGAGATGGAGGGAGAAACAGACGGAGGATTGGAGATGGAGGGAGAGACAGAGCGAGGGATTGGAGATAGAGGGAGAGACAGAGTGAGGATTGGAGATGGAGGGAGAGACAGACTGAGGATTGGAGATAGAGGGAGAGACAGGCGGAGGATTGGAGATGGAGGGAGAGACAGAGTGAGGATTGCAGATGGAGGGAGAGACAGAGTGAGGATTGGAGATGGAGGGAGAGACAGAGTGAGGATTGGAGATGGAGGGAGAGACAGAGTGAGGATTGGAGATGGAGGGAGAGACAGAGTGAGGATTGGAGATGGAGGGAGAGACAGAGTGAGGATTGGAGATAGAGGGAGAGACAGAGTGAGGACTGGAGATAGAGGGAGAGACAGAGTGAGGATTGGAGATAGAGGGAGAGACAGAGTGAGGATTGGAGATAGAGGGAGAGACAGAGTGAGGATTGGAGATGGAGGGAGAGACAGAGTGAGGATTGGAGATAGAGGGAGAGACAGAGTGAGGATTGGAGATAGAGGGAGAGACAGAGTGAGGATTGGAGGTAGAGGGAGAGACAGAGTGAGGATTGGAGATAGAGGGAGAGACAGAGTGAGGATTGGAGATGGAGGGAGAGACAGAGTGAGGATTGGAGATGGAGGGAGAGACAGAGCGAGGGATTGGAGATGGAGGGAGAGACAGAGTGAGGATTGGAGATGGAGGGAGAGACAGAGTGAGGGATTGGAGATAGAGGGAGAGACAGAGTGAGGATTGGAGATGGAGGGAGAGACAGAGTGAAGATTGGAGATGGAGGGAGAGACAGAGTGAGGATTGGAGATAGAGGGAGAGACAGAGTGAGGATTGGAGATGGAGGGAGAGACAGAGTGAGGATTGGAGATGGAGGGAGAGACAGAGCGAGGGATTGGAGATAGAGGGAGAGACAGAGTGAGGATTGGAGATGGAGGGAGAGACAGAGTGAGGATTGGAGATGGAGGGAGAGACAGAGTGAGGATTGGAGATGGAGGGAGAGACAGAGTGAGGATTGCAGATGGAGGGAGAGACAGAGTGAGGATTGGAGATAGAGGGAGAGACAGAGTGAGGATTGGAGATAGAGGGAGAGACAGAGTGAGGATTGGAGATAGAGGGAGAAATAGAGTGAGGATTGGAGATAGAGGGAGAGACAGAGTGAGGATTGGAGATGGAGGGAGAGACAGAGTGAGGATTGGAGATAGAGGGAGAGACAGAGTGAGGATTGGAGATGGAGGGAGAGACAGAGTGAGGATTGGAGGTAGAGGGAGAGACAGAGTGAGGATTGGAGATAGAGGGAGACACAGAGTGAGGATTGGAGATGGAGGGAGAGACAGAGTGAGGATTGGAGATGGAGGGAGAGACAGAGCGAGGGATTGGAGATGGAGGGAGAGACAGAGTGAGGATTGGAGATGGAGGGAGAGAGAGAGTGAGGGATTGGAGATAGAGGGAGAGACAGAGTGAGGATTGGAGATGGAGGGAGAGACAGAGTGAGGATTGGAGATGGAGGGAGAGACAGAGTGAGGATTGGAGATAGGGGGAGAGACAGAGTGAGGGATTGGAGATGGAGGGAGAGACAGAGTGAGGGATTGGAAATGGAGGGAGAGACAGAGTGAGGATTGGAGATGGAGGGAGAGACAGAGTGAGGATCGGAGATGGAGGGAGAGACAGAGTGAGGATTGGAGATGGAGGGAGGGACAGATGGAGGATTGGAGATGGAGGGAGAGGCAGAGCGAGGGATTGGAGATAGAGGGAGAGACAGAGTGAGGATTGGAGATGGAGGGAGAGACAGACTGAGGATCGGAGATGGAGGGAGAGACAGAGTGAGGATTGGAGATGGAGGGAGAGACAGAGTGAGGATTGGAAATAGAGGGAGAGACAGAGTGAGGATTGGAGATGGAGGGAGAGACAGAGTGAGGATTGGAGATAGAGGGAGAGACAGAGTGAGGATTGGAGATGGAGGGAGAGACAGAGTGAGGTTTGGAGATGGAGGGAGAGACAGAGTGAGGATTGGAGATAGAGGGAGAGACAGAGTGAGGATTGGAGATGGAGGGAGAGACAGAGTGAGGATTGGAGGTAGAGGGAGAGACAGAGTGAGGATTGGAGATGGAGGGAGAGACAGAGTGAGGATTGGAGATAGGGGGAGAGACAGAGTGAGGGATTGGAGATAGAGGGAGAGACAGAGTGAGGATTGGAGATGGAGGGAGAGACAGAGTGAGGATTGGAGATAGAGGGAGAGACAGAGTGAGGATTGGAGACAGAGGGAGAGACAGAGTGAGGATTGGAGATGGAGGGAGAGACAGAGTGAGGATTGGAGATGGAGGGAGAGACAGACGGAGGATTGGAGATGGAGGGAGAGACAGAGCGAGGGATTGGAGATAGAGGGAGAGACAGAGTGAGGATTGGAGATAGAGGGAGAGACAGAGTGAGGATTGGAGATGGAGGGAGAGACAGAGTGAGGATTGGAGATAGAGGGAGAGACAGAGTGAGGATTGGAGATGGAGGGAGAGACAGAGTGAGGATTGGAGATGGAGGGAGAGACAGAGCGAGGGATTGGAGATAGAGGGAGAGACAGAGTGAGGATTGGAGATGGAGGGAGAGACAGAGTGAGAATTGGAGATGGAGGGAGAGACAGAGTGAGGATTGGAGATGGAGGGAGAGACAGAGTGAAGATTGGAGATGGAGGGAGAGACAGAGTGAGGATTGGAGATAGAGGGAGAGACAGAGTGAGGATTGGAGATGGAGGGAGAGACAGAGTGAGGATTGGAGATGGAGGGAGAGACAGAGCGAGGGATTGGAGATAGAGGGAGAGACAGAGTGAGGATTGGAGATGGAGGGAGAGACAGAGTGAGAATTGGAGATGGAGGGAGAGACAGAGTGAGGATTGGAGATGGAGGGAGAGACAGAGTGAGGATTGCAGATGGAGGGAGAGACAGAGTGAGGATTGGAGATAGAGGGAGAGACAGAGTGAGGATTGGAGATAGAGGGAGAGACAGAGTGAGGATTGGAGATAGAGGGAGAAATAGAGTGAGGATTGGAGATAGAGGGAGAGACAGAGTGAGGATTGGAGATGGAGGGAGAGACAGAGTGAGGATTGGAGATAGAGGGAGAGACAGAGTGAGGATTGGAGATGGAGGGAGAGACAGAGTGAGGATTGGAGGTAGAGGGAGAGACAGAGTGAGGATTGGAGATAGAGGGAGACACAGAGTGAGGATTGGAGATGGAGGGAGAGACAGAGTGAGGATTGGAGATGGAGGGAGAGACAGAGCGAGGGATTGGAGATGGAGGGAGAGACAGAGTGAGGATTGGAGATGGAGGGATAGAGAGAGTGAGGGATTGGAGATAGAGGGAGAGACAGAGTGAGGATTGGAGATGGAGGGAGAGACAGAGTGAGGGATTGGAAATGGAGGGAGAGACAGAGTGAGGATTGGAGATGGAGGGAGAGACAGAGTGAGGGATTGGAGATGGAGGGAGAGACAGAGTGAGGGATTGGAAATGGAGGGAGAGACAGAGTGAGGATTGGAGATGGAGGGAGAGACAGAGTGAGGATTGGAGATGGAGGGAGAGACAGAGTGAGGATTGGAGATGGAGGGAGGGACAGATGGAGGATTGGAGATGGAGGGAGAGGCAGAGCGAGGGATTGGAGATAGAGGGAGAGACAGAGTGAGGATTGGAGATGGAGGGAGAGAGAGAGTGAGGGATTGGAGATGGAGGGAGAGACAGAGTGAGGATTGGAGATAGGGGGAGAGACAGAGTGAGGGATTGGAGATGGAGGGAGAGACAGAGTGAGGGATTGGAAATGGAGGGAGAGACAGAGTGAGGATTGGAGATGGAGGGAGAGACAGAGTGAGGATCGGAGATGGAGGGAGAGACAGAGTGAGGATTGGAGATGGAGGGAGGGACAGATGGAGGATTGGAGATGGAGGGAGAGGCAGAGCGAGGGATTGGAGATAGAGGGAGAGACAGAGTGAGGATTGGAGATGGAGGGAGAGACAGACTGAGGATCGGAGATGGAGGGAGAGACAGAGTGAGGATTGGAGATGGAGGGAGAGACAGAGTGAGGATTGGAAATAGAGGGAGAGACAGAGTGAGGATTGGAGATGGAGGGAGAGACAGAGTGAGGATTGGAGATAGAGGGAGAGACAGAGTGAGGATTGGAGATGGAGGGAGAGACAGAGTGAGGTTTGGAGATGGAGGGAGAGACAGAGTGAGGATTGGAGATAGAGGGAGAGACAGAGTGAGGATTGGAGATGGAGGGAGAGACAGAGTGAGGATTGGAGGTAGAGGGAGAGACAGGGTGAGGATTGGAGATGGAGGGAGAGACAGAGTGAGGATTGGAGATAGGGGGAGAGACAGAGTGAGGGATTGGAGATAGAGGGAGAGACAGAGTGAGGATTGGAGATGGAGGGAGAGACAGAGTGAGGATTGGAGATAGAGGGAGAGACAGAGTGAGGATTGGAGACAGAGGGAGAGACAGAGTGAGGATTGGAGATGGAGGGAGAGACAGAGTGAGGATTGGAGATGGAGGGAGAGACAGACGGAGGATTGGAGATGGAGGGAGAGACAGAGCGAGGGATTGGAGATAGAGGGAGAGACAGAGTGAGGATTGGAGATGGAGGGAGAGACAGACGGAGGATTGGAGATGGAGGGAGAGACAGAGCGAGGGATTGGAGATAGAGGGAGAGACAGAGCGAGGATTGGAGATGGAGGGAGAGACAGAGTGAGGATTGGAGATGGAGGGAGAGACAGACGGAGGATTGGAGATGGAGGGAGATACAGAGCGAGGGATTGGAGATAGAGGGAGAGACAGAGTGAGGATTGGAGATGGAGGGAGAGACAGACTGAGGATTGGAGATAGAGGGAGAGACAGACGGAGGATTGGAGATGGAGGGAGAGACAGAGCGAGGGATTGGAGATGGAGGGAGAGACAGAGTGAGGATTGGAGATGGAGGGAGAGACAGAGCGAGGGATTGGAGATGGAGGGAGAGACAGAGTGAGGATTGGAGATGGAGGGAGAGACAGAGCGAGGGATTGGAGATAGAGGGAGAGACAGAGTGAGGATTGGAGATGGAGGGAGAGACAGAGTGAGGATTGGAGATGGAGGGCGAGACAGAGCGAGGATTGGAGATGGAGGGAGAGACAGAGTGAGGATTGGAGATGGAGGGAGAGACAGAGTGAGGATTGGAGATGGAGGGAGAGACAGAGTGAGGATTGGAGATAGAGGGAGAGACAGAGTGAGGATTGGATATAGAGGGAGAGACAGAGTGAGGATTGGAGATAGAGGGAGAGACAGAGTGAGGATTGGAGATGGAGGGAGAGACAGAGTGAGGATTGGAGATAGAGGGAGAGACAGAGTGAGGATTGGAGGTAGAGGGAGCAACAGAGTGAGGATTGGAGGTAGAGGGAGAGACAGAGTGAGGATTGGAGATAGAGGGAGAGACAGAGTGAGGATTGGAGATGGAGGGAGAGACAGAGTGAGGATTGGAGATGGTGGGAGAGACAGAGCGAAGTATTGGAGATGGAGGGAGAGACAGAGTGATGATTAGAGATGGAGGGAGAGATAGAGTGAGGGATTGGAGATAGAGGGAGAGACAGAGTGAGGATTGGAGATGGAGGGAGAGACAGAGTGAAGATTGGAGATGGAGAGAGAGACAGAGTGAGGATTGGAGATAGAGGGAGAGACAGAGTGAGGATTGGAGATGGAGGGAGAGACAGAGTGAGGATTGGAGATGGAGGGAGAGACAGAGCGAGGGATTGGAGATAGAGGGAGAGACAGAGTGAGGATTGGAGATGGAGGGAGAGACAGAGTGAGGATTGGAGATGGAGGGAGAGACAGAGTGAGGAATGGAGATGGAGGGAGAGACAGAGTGAGGATTGGAGATAGAGGGAGAGACAGAGTGAGGATTGGAGATAGAGGGAGAGACAGAGTGAGGATTGGAGATAGAGGGAGAGACAGAGTGAGGATTGGAAATAGAGGGAGAGACAGAGTGAGGATTGGAGATGGAGGGAGAGACAGAGTGAGGATTGGAGATAGAGGGAGCGACAGAGTGAGGATTGGAGACAGAGGGAGAGACAGAGTGAGGATTGGAGGTAGAGGGAGAGACAGAGTGAGGATTGGAGAGAGAGGGAGAGACAGAGTGAGGATTGGAGATGGAGGGAGAGACAGAGTGAGGATTGGAGATAGAGGGAGAGACAGAGTGAGGATTGGAGACAGAGTGGGAGACAGAGTGAGGATTGGAGATGGAGGGAGAGACAGAGTGAGGATTGGAGATGGAGGGAGAGACAGACGGAGGATTGGAGATGGAGGGAGAGACAGAGCGAGGGATTGGAGATAGAGGGAGAGACAGAGTGAGGATTGGAGATGGAGGGAGAGACAGACGGAGGATTGGAGATGGAGGGAGAGACAGAGCGAGGGATTGGAGATCGAGGGAGAGACAGAGCGAGGATTGGAGATGGAGGGAGAGACAGAGAGAGGATTGGAGATGGAGGGAGAGACAGACGGAGGATTGGAGATGGAGGGAGAGACAGAGCGAGGGATTGGAGATAGAGGGAGAGACAGAGTGAGGATTGGAGATGGAGGGAGAGACAGACTGAGGATTGGAGATAGAGGGAGAGACAGACGGAGGATTGGAGATGGAGGGAGAGACAGAGCGAGGGATTGGAGATGGAGGGAGAGACAGAGTGAGGATTGGAGATGGAGGGAGAGACAGAGCGAGGGATTGGAGATGGAGGGAGAGACAGAGTGAGGATTGGAGATGGAGGGAGAGACAGAGCGAGGGATTGGAGATAGAGGGAGAGACAGAGTGAGGATTGGAGATGGAGGGAGAGACAGAGTGAGGATTGGAGATGGAGGGAGAGACAGAGCGAGGATTGGAGATGGAGGGAGAGACAGAGTGAGGATTGCAGATGGAGGGAGAGACAGAGTGAGGATTGGAGATGGAGGGAGAGACAGAGTGAGGATTGGAGATAGAGGGAGAGACAGAGTGAGGATTGGAGATAGAGGGAGAGACAGAGTGAGGATTGGAGATAGAGGGAGAGACAGAGTGAGGATTGGAGATGGAGGGAGAGACAGAGTGAGGATTGGAGATAGAGGGAGAGACAGAGTGAGGATTGGAGGTAGAGGGAGAGACAGAGTGAGGATTGGAGGTAGAGGGAGTGACAGAGTGAGGATTGGAGATGGAGGGAGAGACAGAGTGAGGATTGGAGATGGAGGGAGAGACAGACGGAGGATTGGAGATGGAGGGAGAGACAGAGCGAGGGATTGGAGATAGAGGGAGAGACAGAGTGAGGATTGGAGATGGAGGGAGAGACAGACGGAGGATTGGAGATGGAGGGAGAGACAGAGCGAGGGATTGGAGATAGAGGGAGAGACAGAGCGAGGATTGGAGATGGAGGGAGAGACAGAGTGAGGATTGGAGATGGAGGGAGAGACAGACGGAGGATTGGAGATGGAGGGAGATACAGAGCGAGGGATTGGAGATAGAGGGAGAGACAGAGTGAGGATTGGAGATGGAGGGAGAGACAGACTGAGGATTGGAGATAGAGGGAGAGACAGACGGAGGATTGGAGATGGAGGGAGTGACAGAGCGAGGGATTGGAGATGGAGGGAGAGACAGAGTGAGGATTGGAGATGGTGGGAGAGACAGAGCGAGGGATTGGAGATGGAGGGAGAGACAGAGTGAGGATTGGAGATGGAGGGAGAGACAGAGCGAGGGATTGGAGATAGAGGGAGAGACAGAGTGAGGATTGGAGATGGAGGGAGAGACAGAGTGAGGATTGGAGATGGAGGGCGAGACAGAGCGAGGATTGGAGATGGAGGGAGAGACAGAGTGAGGATTGGAGATGGAGGGAGAGACAGAGTGAGGATTGGAGATGGAGGGAGAGACAGAGTGAGGATTGGAGATAGAGGGAGAGACAGAGTGAGGATTGGATATAGAGGGAGAGACAGAGTGAGGATTGGAGATAGAGGGAGAGACAGAGTGAGGATTGGAGATGGAGGGAGAGACAGAGTGAGGATTGGAGATAGAGGGAGAGACAGAGTGAGGATTGGAGGTAGAGGGAGAGACAGAGTGAGGATTGGAGTTAGAGGGAGAGACAGAGTGAGGATTGGAGATAGAGGGAGAGACAGAGTGAGGATTGGAGATGGAGGGAGAGACAGAGTGAGGATTGGAGATGGAGGGAGAGACAGAGCGAGGTATTGGAGATGGAGGGAGAGACAGAGTGATGATTAGAGATGGAGGGAGAGACAGAGTGAGGGATTGGAGATAGAGGGAGAGACAGAGTGAGGATTGGAGATGGAGGGAGAGACAGAGTGAGGTATTGGAGATGGAGGGAGAGACAGAGTGATGATTAGAGATGGAGGGAGAGACAGAGTGAGGGATTGGAGATAGAGGGAGTGACAGAGTGAGGATTGGAGATGGAGGGAGAGACAGAGTGAAGATTGGAGATGGAGAGAGAGACAGAGTGAGGATTGGAGATAGAGGGAGAGACAGAGTGAGGATTGGAGATGGAGGGAGAGACAGAGTGAGGATTGGAGATGGAGGGAGAGACAGAGCGAGGGATTGGAGATAGAGGGAGAGACAGAGTGAGGATTGGAGATGGAGGGAGAGACAGAGTGAGGATTGGAGATGGAGGGAGAGACAGAGTGAGGAATGGAGATGGAGGGAGAGACAGAGTGAGGATTGGAGATAGAGGGAGAGACAGAGTGAGGATTGGAGATAGAGGGAGAGACAGAGTGAGGATTGGAGATAGAGGGAGAGACAGAGTGAGGATTGGAAATAGAGGGAGAGACAGAGTGAGGATTGGAGATGGAGGGAGAGACAGAGTGAGGATTGGAGATAGAGGGAGCGACAGAGTGAGGATTGGAGACAGAGGGAGAGACAGAGTGAGGATTGGAGGTAGAGGGAGAGACAGAGTGAGGATTGGAGATAGAGGGAGAGACAGAGTGAGGATTGGAGATGGAGGGAGAGACAGAGTGAGGATTGGAGATAGAGGGAGAGACAGAGTGATGATTGGAGACAGAGTGGGAGACAGAGTGAGGATTGGAGATGGAGGGAGAGACAGAGTGAGGATTGGAGATGGAGGGAGAGACAGACGGAGGATTGGAGATGGAGGGAGAGACAGAGCGAGGGATTGGAGATAGAGGGAGAGACAGAGTGAGGATTGGAGATGGAGGGAGAGACAGACGGAGGATTGGAGATGGAGGGAGAGACAGAGCGAGGGATTGGAGATCGAGGGAGAGACAGAGCGAGGATTGGAGATGGAGGGAGAGACAGAGAGAGGATTGGAGATGGAGGGAGAGACAGACGGAGGATTGGAGATGGAGGGAGAGACAGAGCGAGGGATTGGAGATAGAGGGAGAGACAGAGTGAGGATTGGAGATGGAGGGAGAGACAGACTGAGGATTGGAGATAGAGGGAGAGACAGACGGAGGATTGGAGATGGAGGGAGAGACAGAGCGAGGGATTGGAGATGGAGGGAGAGACAGAGTGAGGATTGGAGATGGAGGGAGAGACAGAGCGAGGGATTGGAGATGGAGGGAGAGACAGAGTGAGGATTGGAGATGGAGGGAGAGACAGAGCGAGGGATTGGAGATAGAGGGAGAGACAGAGTGAGGATTGGAGATGGAGGGAGAGACAGAGTGAGGATTGAAGATGGAGGGAGAGACAGAGCGAGGATTGGAGATGGAGGGAGAGACAGAGTGAGGATTGGAGATGGAGGGAGAGACAGAGTGAGGATTGGAGATGGAGGGAGAGACAGAGTGAGGATTGGAGATAGAGGGAGAGACAGAGTGAGGATTGGAGATAGAGGGAGAGACAGAGTGAGGATTGGAGATAGAGGGAGAGACAGAGTGAGGATTGGAGATGGAGGGAGAGACAGAGTGAGGATTGGAAATAGAGGGAGAGACAGAGTGAGGATTGGAGGTAGAGGGAGAGACAGAGTGAGGATTGGAGGTAGAGGGAGTGACAGAGTGAGGATTGGAGATGGAGGGAGAGACAGAGTGAGGATTGGAGATGGAGGGAGAGACAGACGGAGGATTGGAGATGGAGGGAGAGACAGAGCGAGGGATTGGAGATAGAGGGAGAGACAGAGTGAGGATTGGAGATGGAGGGAGAGACAGACGGAGAATTGGAGATGGAGGGAGAGACAGAGCGAGGGATTGGAGATAGAGGGAGAGACAGAGCGAGGATTGGAGATGGAGGGAGAGACAGAGTGAGGATTGGAGATGGAGGGAGAGACAGACGGAGGATTGGAGATGGAGGGAGATACAGAGCGAGGGATTGGAGATAGAGGGAGAGACAGAGTGAGGATTGGAGATGGAGGGAGAGACAGACTGAGGATTGGAGATAGAGGGAGAGACAGACAGAGGATTGGAGATGGAGGGAGAGACAGAGCGAGGGATTGGAGATGGAGGGAGAGACAGAGTGAGGATTGGAGATGGAGGGAGAGACAGAGCGAGGGATTGGAGATGGAGGGAGAGACAGAGTGAGGATTGGAGATGGAGGGAGAGACAGAGCGAGGGATTGGAGATAGAGGGAGAGACAGAGTGAGGATTGGAGATGGAGGGAGAGACAGAGTGAGGATTGGAGATGGAGGGCGAGACAGAGCGAGGATTGGAGATGGAGGGAGAGACAGAGTGAGGATTGGAGACGGAGGGAGAGACAGAGTGAGGATTGGAGATGGAGGGAGAGACAGAGTGAGGATTGGAGATAGAGGGAGAGACAGAGTGAGGATTGGATATAGAGGGAGAGACAGAGTGAGGATTGGAGATAGAGGGAGAGACAGAGTGAGGATTGGAGATGGAGGGAGAGACAGAGTGAGGATTGGAGATAGAGGGAGAGACAGAGTGAGGATTGGAGGTAGAGGGAGAGACAGAGTGAGGATTGGAGTTAGAGGGAGAGACAGAGTGAGGATTGGAGATAGAGGGAGAGACAGAGTGAGGATTGGAGATGGAGGGAGTGACAGAGTGAGGATTGGAGATGGAGGGAGAGACAGAGCGAGGTATTGGAGATGGAGGGAGAGACAGAGTGATGATTAGAGATGGAGGGAGAGACAGAGTGAGGGATTGGAGATAGAGGGAGAGACAGAGTGAGGATTGGAGATGGAGGGAGAGACAGAGTGAAGATTGGAGATGGAGAGAGAGACAGAGTGAGGATTGGAGATAGAGGGAGAGACAGAGTGAGGATTGGAGATGGAGGGAGAGACAGAGTGAGGATTGGAGATGGAGGGAGAGACAGAGCGAGGGATTGGAGATAGAGGGAGAGACAGAGTGAGGATTGGAGATGGAGGGAGAGACAGAGTGAGGATTGGAGATGGAGGGAGAGACAGAGTGAGGAATGGAGATGGAGGGAGAGACAGAGTGAGGATTGGAGATAGAGGGAGAGACAGAGTGAGGATTGGAGATAGAGGGAGAGACAGAGTGAGGATTGGAGATAGAGGGAGAGACAGAGTGAGGATTGGAAATAGAGGGAGAGACAGAGTGAGGATTGGAGATGGAGGGAGAGACAGAGTGAGGATTGGAGATAGAGGGAGCGACAGAGTGAGGATTGGAGACAGAGGGAGAGACAGAGTGAGGATTGGAGGTAGAGGGAGAGACAGAGTGAGGATTGGAGATAGAGGGAGAGACAGAGTGAGGATTGGAGATGGAGGGAGAGACAGAGTGAGGATTGGAGATAGAGGGAGAGACAGAGTGAGGATTGGAGACAGAGGGAGAGACAGAGTGAGGATTGGAGATGGAGGGAGAGACAGAGTGAGGATTGGAGATGGAGGGAGAGACAGACGGAGGATTGGAGATGGAGGGAGAGACAGAGCGAGGGATTGGAGATAGAGGGAGAGACAGAGTGAGGATTGGAGATGGAGGGAGAGACAGACGGAGGATTGGAGATGGAGGGAGAGACAGAGCGAGGGATTGGAGATCGAGGGAGAGACAGAGCGAGGATTGGAGATGGAGGGAGAGACAGAGTGAGGATTGGAGATGGAGGGAGAGACAGACGGAGGATTGGAGATGGAGGGAGAGACAGAGCGAGGGATTGGAGATAGAGGGAGAGACAGAGTGAGGATTGGAGATGGAGGGAGAGACAGACTGAGGATTGGAGATAGAGGGAGAGACAGACGGAGGATTGGAGATGGAGGGAGAGACAGAGCGAGGGATTGGAGATGGAGGGAGAGACAGAGTGAGGATTGGAGATGGAGGGAGAGACAGAGCGAGGGATTGGAGATGGAGGGAGAGACAGAGTGAGGATTGGAGATGGAGGGAGAGACAGAGCGAGGGATTGGAGATAGAGGGAGAGACAGAGTGAGGATTGGAGATGGAGGGAGAGACAGAGTGAGGATTGGAGATGGAGGGAGAGACAGAGCGAGGATTGGAGATGGAGGGAGAGACAGAGTGAGGATTGGAGATGGAGGGAGAGACAGAGTGAGGATTGGAGATGGAGGGAGAGACAGAGTGAGGATTGGAGATAGAGGGAGAGACAGAGTGAGGATTGGAGATAGAGGGAGAGACAGAGTGAGGATTGGAGATAGAGGGAGAGACAGAGTGAGGATTGGAGATGGAGGGAGAGACAGAGTGAGGATTGGAGATAGAGGGAGAGACAGAGTGAGGATTGGAGGTAGAGGGAGAGACAGAGTGAGGATTGGAGGTAGAGGGAGTGACAGAGTGAGGATTGGAGATAGAGGGAGAGACAGAGTGAGGATTGGAGATGGAGGGAGAGACAGAGTGAGGATTGGAGATGGAGGGAGAGACAGAGCGAGGTATTGGAGATGGAGGGAGAGACAGAGTGAGGATTAGAGATGGAGGGAGAGACAGAGTGAGGGATTGGAGATAGAGGGAGAGACAGAGTGAGGATTGGAGATGGAGGGAGAGACAGAGTGAAGATTGGAGATGGAGAGAGAGACAGAGTGAGGATTGGAGATAGAGGGAGAGACAGAGTGAGGATTGGAGATGGAGGGAGAGACAGAGTGAGGATTGGAGATGGAGGGAGAGACAGAGTGAGGATTGGAGATAGAGGGAGAGACAGAGTGAGGATTGGAAATCAAGGGAGAGACAGATTGAGGATTGGAGATGGAGGGAGAGACAGAGCAAGGGATTGGAGATGTAGGGAGAGACAGAGTGAGGATTGGAGATGGAGGGAGAGACAGAGTGAGGGATTGGAGATGGAGGGAGAGACAGAGTGAGGATTGGAGATGGAGGGAGAGACAGAGTGAGGATTGGAGATAGGGGGAGAGACAGAGTGAGGGATTGGAGATGGAGGGAGAGACAGAGTGAGGGATTGGAAATTGAGGGAGAGACAGAGTGAGGATTGGAGATGGAGGGAGAGACAGAATGAGGATCGGAGATGGAGGGAGAGACAGAGTGAGGATTGGAGATGGAGGGAGAGACAGATGGAGGATTGGAGATAGAGGGAGAGACAGAGTGAGGATTGGAGATGGAGGGAGAGACAGACTGAGGATCGGAGATGGAGGGAGAGACAGAGTGAGGATTGGAGATGGAGGGAGAGACAGAGTGAGGATTGGAGATAGAGGGAGAGACAGAGTGAGGATTGAAGATAGAGGGAGAGACAGAGTGAGGATTGGAGATAGAGGGAGAGACAGTGTGAGGATTGGAGATAGAGGGAGAGACAGAGTGAGGATTGGAGATAGAGGGAGAGACAGAGTGAGGATTGGAGATGGAGGGAGAGACAGAGTGAGGATTGGAGATAGAGGGAGAGACAGACTGAGGATCGGAGATGGAGGGAGAGACAGAGTGAGGATTGGAGATAGAGGGAGAGACAGAGTGAGGATTGGAGATAGAGGGAGAGACAGAGTGAGGAATGGAGATGGAGGGAGAGACAGAGTGAACATTGGAGATAGAGGGAGAGACAGAGTGAGGATTGGAGATAGAGGGAGAGACAGAGTGAGGATTGGAGATAGAGGGAGAGACAGAGTGAGGATTGGAAATAGAGGGAGAGACAGAGTGAGGATTGGAGATGGAGGGAGAGACAGAGTGAGGATTGGAGATAGAGGGAGCGACAGAGTGAGGATTGGAGATAGAGGGAGAGACAGAGTGAGGATTGGAGGTAGAGGGAGAGACAGAGTGAGGATTGGAGATAGAGGGAGAGACAGAGTGAGGATTGGAGATGGAGGGAGAGACAGAGTGAGGATTGGAGATAGAGGGAGAGACAGAGTGAGGATTGGAGACAGAGGGAGAGACAGAGTGAGGATTGGAGATGGAGGGAGAGACAGAGTGAGGATTGGAGATGGAGGGAGAGACAGACGGAGGATTGGAGATGGAGGGAGAGACAGAGCGAGGGATTGGAGATAGAGGGAGAGACAGAGTGAGGATTGGAGATGGAGGGAGAGACAGACGGAGGATTGGAGATGGAGGGAGAGACAGAGCGAGGGATTGGAGATAGAGGGAGAGACAGAGCGAGGTTTGGAGATGGAGGGAGAGACAGAGTGAGGATTGGAGATGGAGGGAGAGACAGACGGAGGATTGGAGATGGAGGGAGAGACAGAGCGAGGGATTGGAGATAGAGGGAGAGACAGAGTGAGGATTGGAGATGGAGGGAGAGACAGACTGAGGATTGGAGATAGAGGGAGAGACAGACGGAGGATTGGAGATGGAGGGAGAGACAGAGCGAGGGATTGGAGATGGAGGGAGAGACAGAGTGAGGATTGGAGATGGAGGGAGAGACAGAGCGAGGGATTGGAGATAGAGGGAGAGACAGAGTGAGGATTGGAGATGGAGGGAGAGACAGAGTGAGGATTGGAGATGGAGGGAGAGACAGAGCGAGGATTGGAGATGGAGGGAGAGACAGAGTGAGGATTGGAGATGGAGGGAGAGACAGAGTGAGGATTGGAGATGGAGGGAGAGACAGAGTGAGGATTGGAGATAGAGGGAGAGACAGAGTGAGGATTGGAGATAGAGGGAGAGACAGAGTGAGGATTGGAGATAGAGGGAGAGGCAGAGTGAGGATTGGAGATGGAGGGAGAGACAGAGTGAGGATTGGAGGTAGAGGGAGAGACAGAGTGAGGATTGGAGGTAGAGGGAGAGACAGAGTGAGGATTGGAGGTAGAGGGAGAGACAGAGTGAGGATTGGAGATAGAGGGAGAGACAGAGTGAGGATTGGAGATGGAGGGAGAGACAGAGTGTGGATTGGAGATGGAGG
Organism: Somniosus microcephalus; assembly: GCF_052327205.1. Lineage (NCBI taxonomy): Eukaryota > Metazoa > Chordata > Chondrichthyes > Squaliformes > Somniosidae > Somniosus > Somniosus microcephalus. The sequence continues at coordinate 375,496,666 of NC_140988.1, read as the reverse complement.
GAGAGACAGAGCGAGGTATTGGAGATGGAGGGAGAGACAGAGTGAGGATTAGAGATGGAGGGAGAGACAGAGTGAGGGATTGGAGATAGAGGGAGAGACAGAGTGAGGATTGGAGATGGAGGGAGAGACAGAGTGAAGATTGGAGATGGAGGGAGAGACAGAATGAGGATTGGAGATAGAGGGAGAGACAGAGTGAGGATTGGAGATGGAGGGAGAGACAGAGTGAGGATTGGAGATGGAGGGAGACACAGAGCGAGGGATTGGAGATAGAGGGAGAGACAGAGTGAGGATTGGAGATGGAGGGAGAGACAGAGTGAGGATTGGAGATGGAGGGAGAGACAGAGTGAGGATTGGAGATAGAGGGAGAGACAGAGTGAGGATTGGAGATGGAGGGAGAGACAGAGTGAGGATTGAAGATAGAGGGAGAGACAGAGTGAGGATTGGAGATAGAGGGAGAGACTGAGTGAGGATTGGAGATAGAGGGAGAGACAGAGTGAGGATTGGAGATAGAGGGAGAGACAGATTGAGGATTGGAGATGGAGGGAGAGACAGAGTGAGGATTGGAGATAGAGGGAGAGGCAGAGTGAGGATTGGAGGCAGAGGGAGAGACAGAGTAAGGATTGGAGATAGAGGGAGACACAGAGTGAGGATTGGAGATCAAGGGAGAGACAGATTGAGGATTGGAGATGGAGGGAGAGACAGAGCAAGGGATTGGAGATGTAGGGAGAGACAGAGTGAGGATTGGAGATGGAGGGAGAGACAGAGTGAGGGATTGGAGATGGAGGGAGAGACAGAGTGAGGATTGGAGATGGAGGGAGAGACAGAGTGAGGATTGGAGATAGGGGGAGAGACAGAGTGAGGGATTGGAGATGGAGGGAGAGACAGAGTGAGGGATTGGAAATGGAGGGAGAGACAGAGTGAGGATTGGAGATGGAGGGAGAGACAGAATGAGGATCGGAGATGGAGGGAGAGACAGAGTGAGGATTGGAGATGGAGGGAGAGACAGATGGAGGATTGGAGATAGAGGGAGAGACAGAGTGAGGATTGGAGATGGAGGGAGAGACAGACTGAGGATCGGAGATGGAGGGAGAGACAGAGTGAGGATTGGAGATGGAGGGAGAGACAGAGTGAGGATTGGAGATAGAGGGAGAGACAGAGTGAGGATTGAAGATAGAGGGAGAGACAGAGTGAGGATTGGAGATAGAGGGAGAGACAGTGTGAGGATTGGAGATAGAGGGAGAGACAGAGTGAGGATTGGAGATAGAGGGAGAGACAGAGTGAGGATTGGAGATGGAGGGAGAGACAGAGTGAGGATTGGAGATAGAGGGAGAGACAGAGTGAGGATTGGAGATAGAGGGAGAGACAGACTGAGGATCGGAGATGGAGGGAGAGACAGAGTGAGGATTGGAGATAGAGGGAGAGACAGAGTGAGGATTGGAGATAGAGGTAGAGACAGAGTGAGGATTGAAGGTAGAGGGAGAGACAGAGTGAGGATTGGAGATGGAGGGAGAGACAGAGTGAGGATTGGAGATGGAGGGAGAGACAGACGGAGGTTCGGAGATGGAGGGAGAGACAGACTGAGGATCGGAGATGGAGGGAGAGACAGAGTGAGGAATGGAGATGGAGGGAGAGACAGAGTGAGGATTGGAGATAGAGGGAGAGACAGAGTGAGGATTGGCGATAGAGGGAGAGACAGAGTGAGGATTGGAGATAGAGGGAGAGACAGAGTGAGGATTGGAAATAGAGGGAGAGACAGAGTGAGGATTGGAGATGGAGGGAGAGACAGAGTGAGGATTGGAGATAGAGGGAGCGACAGAGTGAGGATTGGAGATAGAGGGAGAGACAGAGTGAGGATTGGAGGTAGAGGGAGAGACAGAGTGAGGATTGGAGATAGAGGGAGAGACAGAGTGAGGATTGGAGACAGAGGGAGAGACAGAGTGAGGATTGGAGATGGAGGGAGAGACAGAGTGAGGATTGGAGATGGAGGGAGAGACAGACGGAGGATTGGAGATGGAGGGAGAGACAGAGCGAGGGATTGGAGATAGAGGGAGAGACAGAGTGAGGATTGGAGATGGAGGGAGAGACAGATGGAGGATTGGAGATGGAGGGAGAGACAGAGCGAGGGATTGGAGATAGAGGGAGAGACAGAGCGAGGTTTGGAGATGGAGGGAGAGACAGAGTGAGGATTGGAGATGGAGGGAGAGACAGAGCGAGGATTGGAGATGGAGGGAGAGACAGAGCGAGGGATTGGAGATAGAGGGAGAGACAGAGTGAGGATTGGAGATGGAGGGAGAGACAGAGTGAGGATTGGAGATGGAGGGAGAGACAGAGTGAGGATTGGAGGTAGAGGGAGAGACAGAGTGAGGATTGGAGATAGAGGGAGAGACAGAGTGAGGATTGGAGATGGAGGGAGAGACAGAGTGAGGATTGGAGATAGAGGGAGAGACAGAGTGAGGATTGGAGACAGAGGGAGAGACAGAGTGAGGATTGGAGATGGAGGGAGAGACAGAGTGAGGATTGGAGATGGAGGGAGAGACAGACGGAGGATTGGAGATGGAGGGAGAGACAGAGCGAGGGATTGGAGATAGAGGGAGAGACAGAGTGAGGATTGGAGATGGAGGGAGAGACAGACGGAGGATTGGAGATGGAGGGAGAGACAGAGCGAGGGATTGGAGATCGAGGGAGAGACAGAGCGAGGATTGGAGATGGAGGGAGAGACAGAGTGAGGATTGGAGATGGAGGGAGAGACAGACGGAGGATTGGAGATGGAGGGAGAGACAGAGCGAGGGATTGGAGATAGAGGGAGAGACAGAGTGAGGATTGGAGATGGAGGGAGAGACAGACTGAGGATTGGAGATAGAGGGAGAGACAGACGGAGGATTGGAGATGGAGGGAGAGACAGAGCGAGGGATTGGAGATGGAGGGAGAGACAGAGTGAGGATTGGAGATGGAGGGAGAGACAGAGCGAGGGATTGGAGATGGAGGGAGAGACAGAGTGAGGATTGGAGATGGAGGGAGAGACAGAGCGAGGGATTGGAGATAGAGGGAGAGACAGAGTGAGGATTGGAGATGGAGGGAGAGACAGAGTGAGGATTGGAGATGGAGGGAGAGACAGAGCGAGGATTGGAGATGGAGGGAGAGACAGAGTGAGGATTGGAGATGGAGGGAGAGACAGAGTGAGGATTGGAGATGGAGGGAGAGACAGAGTGAGGATTGGAGATAGAGGGAGAGACAGAGAGAGGATTGGAGATAGAGGGAGAGACAGAGTGAGGATTGGAGATAGAGGGAGAGACAGAGTGAGGATTGGAGATGGAGGGAGAGACAGAGTGAGGATTGGAGATAGAGGGAGAGACAGAGTGAGGATTGGAGGTAGAGGGAGAGACAGAGTGAGGATTGGAGGTAGAGGGAGTGACAGAGTGAGGATTGGAGATAGAGGGAGAGACAGAGTGAGGATTGGAGATGGAGGGAGAGACAGAGTGAGGATTGGAGATGGAGGGAGAGACAGAGCGAGGTATTGGAGATGGAGGGAGAGACAGAGTGAGGATTAGAGATGGAGGGAGAGACAGAGTGAGGGATTGGAGATAGAGGGAGAGACAGAGTGAGGATTGGAGATGGAGGGAGAGACAGAGTGAAGATTGGAGATGGAGAGAGAGACAGAGTGAGGATTGGAGATAGAGGGAGAGACAGAGTGAGGATTGGAGATGGAGGGAGAGACAGAGCGAGGATTGGAGATGGAGGGAGAGACAGAGCGAGGGATTGGAGATAGAGGGAGAGACAGAGTGAGGATTGGAGATGGAGGGAGAGACAGAGTGAGGATTGGAGATGGAGGGAGAGACAGAGTGAGGATTGGAGATAGAGTGAGAGACAGAGTGAGGATTGGAGATGGAGGGAGAGACAGAGTGAGGATTGGAGATAGAGGGAGAGACAGAGTGAGGATTGGAGATAGAGGGAGAGACAGAGTGAGGATTGGAGATAGAGGGAGAGACAGAGTGAGGATTGGAGATAGAGGGAGAGACAGAGTGAGGATTGGAGATGGAGGGAGAGACAGAGTGAGGATTGGAGATAGAGGGAGAGGCAGAGTGAGGATTGGAGGCAGAGGGAGAGACAGAGTAAGGATTGGAGATAGAGGGAGACACAGAGTGAGGATTGGAAATCAAGGGAGAGACAGATTGAGGATTGGAGATGGAGGGAGAGACAGAGCAAGGGATTGGAGATGTAGGGAGAGACAGAGTGAGGATTGGAGATGGAGGGAGAGACAGAGTGAGGGATTGGAGATGGAGGGAGAGACAGAGTGAGGATTGGAGATGGAGGGAGAGACAGAGTGAGGATTGGAGATAGGGGGAGAGACAGAGTGAGGGATTGGAGATGGAGGGAGAGACAGAGTGAGGGATTGGAAATTGAGGGAGAGACAGAGTGAGGATTGGAGATGGAGGGAGAGACAGAATGAGGATCGGAGATGGAGGGAGAGACAGAGTGAGGATTGGAGATGGAGGGAGAGACAGATGGAGGATTGGAGATAGAGGGAGAGACAGAGTGAGGATTGGAGATGGAGGGAGAGACAGACTGAGGATCGGAGATGGAGGGAGAGACAGAGTGAGGATTGGAGATGGAGGGAGAGACAGAGTGAGGATTGGAGATAGAGGGAGAGACAGAGTGAGGATTGAAGATAGAGGGAGAGACAGAGTGAGGATTGGAGATAGAGGGAGAGACAGTGTGAGGATTGGAGATAGAGGGAGAGACAGAGTGAGGATTGGAGATAGAGGGAGAGACAGAGTGAGGATTGGAGATGGAGGGAGAGACAGAGTGAGGATTGGAGATAGAGGGAGAGACAGACTGAGGATCGGAGATGGAGGGAGAGACAGAGTGAGGATTGGAGATAGAGGGAGAGACAGAGTGAGGATTGGAGATAGAGGTAGAGACAGAGTGAGGATTGAAGGTAGAGGGAGAGACAGAGTGAGGATTGGAGATGGAGGGAGAGACAGAGTGAGGATTGGAGATGGAGGGAGAGACAGACTGAGGATCGGAGATGGAGGGAGAGACAGACTGAGGATCGGAGATGGAGGGAGAGACAGAGTGAGGAATGGAGATGGAGGGAGAGACAGAGTGAACATTGGAGATAGAGGGAGAGACAGAGTGAGGATTGGAGATAGAGGGAGAGACAGAGTGAGGATTGGAGATAGAGGGAGAGACAGAGTGAGGATTGGAAATAGAGGGAGAGACAGAGTGAGGATTGGAGATGGAGGGAGAGACAGAGTGAGGATTGGAGATAGAGGGAGCGACAGAGTGAGGATTGGAGATAGAGGGAGAGACAGAGTGAGGATTGGAGGTAGAGGGAGAGACAGAGTGAGGATTGGAGATAGAGGGAGAGACAGAGTGAGGATTGGAGATGGAGGGAGAGACAGAGTGAGGATTGGAGATAGAGGGAGAGACAGAGTGAGGATTGGAGACAGAGGGAGAGACAGAGTGAGGATTGGAGATGGAGGGAGAGACAGAGTGAGGATTGGAGATGGAGGGAGAGACAGACGGAGGATTGGAGATGGAGGGAGAGACAGAGCGAGGGATTGGAGATAGAGGGAGAGACAGAGTGAGGATTGGAGATGGAGGGAGAGACAGACGGAGGATTGGAGATGGAGGGAGAGACAGAGCGAGGGATTGGAGATAGAGGGAGAGACAGAGCGAGGTTTGGAGATGGAGGGAGAGACAGAGTGAGGATTGGAGATGGAGGGAGAGACAGACGGAGGATTGGAGGTGGAGGGAGAGACAGAGCGAGGGATTGGAGATAGAGGGAGAGACAGAGTGAGGATTGGAGATGGAGGGAGAGACAGACTGAGGATTGGAGATAGAGGGAGAGACAGACGGAGGATTGGAGATGGAGGGAGAGACAGAGCGAGGGATTGGAGATGGAGGGAGAGACAGAGTGAGGATTGGAGATGGAGGGAGAGACAGAGCGAGGGATTGGAGATAGAGGGAGAGACAGAGTGAGGATTGGAGATGGAGGGAGAGACAGAGTGAGGATTGGAGATGGAGGGAGAGACAGAGCGAGGATTGGAGATGGAGGGAGAGACAGAGTGAGGATTGGAGATGGAGGGAGAGACAGAGTGAGGATTGGAGATGGAGGGAGAGACAGAGTGAGGATTGGAGATAGAGGGAGAGACAGAGTGAGGATTGGAGATAGAGGGAGAGACAGAGTGAGGATTGGAGATAGAGGGAGAGGCAGAGTGAGGATTGGAGATGGAGGGAGAGACAGAGTGAGGATTGGAGGTAGAGGGAGAGACAGAGTGAGGATTGGAGGTAGAGGGAGAGACAGAGTGAGGATTGGAGGTAGAGGGAGAGACAGAGTGAGGATTGGAGATAGAGGGAGAGACAGAGTGAGGATTGGAGATGGAGGGAGAGACAGAGTGTGGATTGGAGATGGAGGGAGAGACAGAGCGAGGTATTGGAGATGGAGGGAGAGACAGAGTGAGGATTAGAGATGGAGGGAGAGACAGAGTGAGGGATTGGAGATAGAGGGAGAGACAGAGTGAGGATTGGAGATGGAGGGAGAGACAGAGTGAAGATTGGAGATGGAGGGAGAGACAGAATGAGGATTGGAGATAGAGGGAGAGACAGAGTGAGGATTGGAGATGGAGGGAGAGACAGAGTGAGGATTGGAGATGGAGGGAGACACAGAGCGAGGGATTGGAGATAGAGGGAGAGACAGAGTGAGGATTGGAGATGGAGGGAGAGACAGAGTGAGGATTGGAGATGGAGGGAGAGACAGAGTGAGGATTGGAGATAGAGGGAGAGACAGAGTGAGGATTGGAGATGGAGGGAGAGACAGAGTGAGGATTGAAGATAGAGGGAGAGACAGAGTGAGGATTGGAGATAGAGGGAGAGACTGAGTGAGGATTGGAGATAGAGGGAGAGACAGAGTGAGGATTGGAGATAGAGGGAGAGACAGAGTGAGGATTGGAGATGGAGGGAGAGACAGAGTGAGGATTGGAGATAGAGGGAGAGGCAGAGTGAGGATTGGAGGCAGAGGGAGAGACAGAGTAAGGATTGGAGATAGAGGGAGACACAGAGTGAGGATTGGAGATCAAGGGAGAGACAGATTGAGGATTGGAGATGGAGGGAGAGACAGAGCAAGGGATTGGAGATGTAGGGAGAGACAGAGTGAGGATTGGAGATGGAGGGAGAGACAGAGTGAGGGATTGGAGATGGAGGGAGAGACAGAGTGAGGATTGGAGATGGAGGGAGAGACAGAGTGAGGATTGGAGATAGGGGGAGAGACAGAGTGAGGGATTGGAGATGGAGGGAGAGACAGAGTGAGGGATTGGAAATGGAGGGAGAGACAGAGTGAGGATTGGAGATGGAGGGAGAGACAGAATGAGGATCGGAGATGGAGGGAGAGACAGAGTGAGGATTGGAGATGGAGGGAGAGACAGATGGAGGATTGGAGATAGAGGGAGAGACAGAGTGAGGATTGGAGATGGAGGGAGAGACAGACTGAGGATCGGAGATGGAGGGAGAGACAGAGTGAGGATTGGAGATGGAGGGAGAGACAGAGTGAGGATTGGAGATAGAGGGAGAGACAGAGTGAGGATTGAAGATAGAGGGAGAGACAGAGTGAGGATTGGAGATAGAGGGAGAGACAGTGTGAGGATTGGAGATAGAGGGAGAGACAGAGTGAGGATTGGAGATAGAGGGAGAGACAGAGTGAGGATTGGAGATGGAGGGAGAGACAGAGTGAGGATTGGAGATAGAGGGAGAGACAGAGTGAGGATTGGAGATAGAGGGAGAGACAGACTGAGGATCGGAGATGGAGGGAGAGACAGAGTGAGGATTGGAGATAGAGGGAGAGACAGAGTGAGGATTGGAGATAGAGGTAGAGACAGAGTGAGGATTGAAGGTAGAGGGAGAGACAGAGTGAGGATTGGAGATGGAGGGAGAGACAGAGTGAGGATTGGAGATGGAGGGAGAGACAGACGGAGGTTCGGAGATGGAGGGAGAGACAGACTGAGGATCGGAGATGGAGGGAGAGACAGAGTGAGGAATGGAGATGGAGGGAGAGACAGAGTGAGGATTGGAGATAGAGGGAGAGACAGAGTGAGGATTGGCGATAGAGGGAGAGACAGAGTGAGGATTGGAGATAGAGGGAGAGACAGAGTGAGGATTGGAAATAGAGGGAGAGACAGAGTGAGGATTGGAGATGGAGGGAGAGACAGAGTGAGGATTGGAGATAGAGGGAGCGACAGAGTGAGGATTGGAGATAGAGGGAGAGACAGAGTGAGGATTGGAGGTAGAGGGAGAGACAGAGTGAGGATTGGAGATAGAGGGAGAGACAGAGTGAGGATTGGAGACAGAGGGAGAGACAGAGTGAGGATTGGAGATGGAGGGAGAGACAGAGTGAGGATTGGAGATGGAGGGAGAGACAGACGGAGGATTGGAGATGGAGGGAGAGACAGAGCGAGGGATTGGAGATAGAGGGAGAGACAGAGTGAGGATTGGAGATGGAGGGAGAGACAGACGGAGGATTGGAGATGGAGGGAGAGACAGAGCGAGGGATTGGAGATAGAGGGAGAGACAGAGCGAGGTTTGGAGATGGAGGGAGAGACAGAGTGAGGATTGGAGATGGAGGGAGAGACAGACGGAGGATTGGAGATGGAGGGAGAGACAGAGCGAGGGATTGGAGATAGAGGGAGAGACAGAGTGAGGATTGGAGATGGAGGGAGAGACAGACTGAGGATTGGAGATAGAGGGAGAGACAGACGGAGGATTGGAGATGGAGGGAGAGACAGAGCGAGGGATTGGAGATGGAGGGAGAGACAGAGTGAGGATTGGAGATGGAGGGAGAGACAGAGCGAGGGATTGGAGATGGAGGGAGAGACAGAGTGAGGATTGGAGATGGAGGGAGAGACAGAGCGAGGGATTGGAGATAGAGGGAGAGACAGAGTGAGGATTGGAGATGGAGGGAGAGACAGAGTGAGGATTGGAGATGGAGGGAGAGACAGAGCGAGGATTGGAGATGGAGGGAGAGACAGAGTGAGGATTGGAGATGGAGGGAGAGACAGAGTGAGGATTGGAGATGGAGGGAGAGACAGAGTGAGGATTGGAGATAGAGGGAGAGACAGAGTGAGGATTGGAGATAGAGGGAGAGACAGAGTGAGGATTGGAGATAGAGGGAGAGGCCGAGTGAGGATTGGAGATGGAGGGAGAGACAGAGTGAGGATTGGAGATAGAGGGAGAGACAGAGTGAGGATTGGAGGTAGAGGGAGAGACAGAGTGAGGATTGGAGGGAGAGGGAGAGACAGAGTGAGGATTGGAGATAGAGGGAGAGACAGAGTGAGGATTGGAGATGGAGGGAGAGACAGAGTGTGGATTGGAGATGGAGGGAGAGACAGAGCGAGGTATTGGAGATGGAGGGAGAGACAGAGTGAGGATTGGAGATGGAGGGAGAGACAGAATGAGGGATTGGAGATAGAGGGAGAGACAGAGTGAGGATTGGAGATGGAGGGAGAGACAGAGTGAAGATTGGAGATGGAGGGAGAGACAGAGTGAGGATTGGAGATAGAGGGAGAGACAGAGTGAGGATTGGAGATGGAGGGAGAGACAGAGTGAGGATTGGAGATGGAGGGAGAGACAGAGCGAGGGATTGGAGATAGAGGGAGAGACAGAGTGAGGATTGGAGATGGAGGGAGAGACAGAGTGAGGATTGGAGATGGAGGGAGAGACAGAGTGAGGATTGGAGATAGAGGGAGAGACAGAGTGAGGATTGGAGATGGAGGGAGAGACAGAGTGAGGATTGGAGATAAAGGGAGAGACAGAGTGAGGATTGGAGATAGAGGGAGAGACAGAGTGAGGATTGGAGATAGAGGGAGAGACAGAGTGAGGATTGGAGATAGAGGGAGAGACAGAGTGAGGATTGGAGATGGAGGGAGAGACAGAGTGAGGATTGGAGATAGAGGGAGAGGCAGAGTGAGGATTGGAGGTAGAGGGAGAGACAGAGTAAGGATTGGAGATAGAGGGAGACACAGAGTGAGGATTGGAGATCAAGGGAGAGACAGAGTGAGGATTGGAGATGGAGGGAGAGACAGAGCAAGGGATTGGAGATGGAGGGAGAGACAGAGTGAGGATTGGAGATGGAGGGAGAGACAGAGTGAGGGATTGGAGATGGAGGGAGAGACAGAGTGAGGATTGGAGATGGAGGGAGAGACAGAGTGAGGATTGGAGATAGGGGGAGAGACAGAGTGAGGGATTGGAGATGGAGGGAGAGACAGAGTGAGGGATTGGAAATGGAGGGAGAGACAGAGTGAGGATTGGAGATGGAGGGAAAGACAGAATGAGGATCGGAGATGGAGGGAGAGACAGAGTGAGGATTGGAGATGGAGGGAGCGACAGATGGAGGATTGGAGATAGAGGGAGAGACAGAGTGAGGATTGGAGATGGAGGGAGAGACAGACTGAGGATCGGAGATGGAGGGAGAGACAGAGTGAGGATTGGAGATGGAGGGAGAGACAGAGTGAGGATTGGAGATAGAGGGAGAGACAGAGTGAGGATTGAAGATAGAGGGAGAGACAGAGTGAGGATTGGAGATAGAGGGAGAGACAGTGTGAGGATTGGAGATAGAGGGAGAGACAGAGTGAGGATTGGAGATGGAGGGAGAGACAGAATGTGGATCGGAGATGGAGGGAGAGACAGAGTGAGGATTGGAGATGGAGGGAGAGACAGATGGAGGATTGGAGATCGAGGGAGAGACAGAGTGAGGATTGGAGATGGAGGGAGAGACAGACTGAGGATCGGAGATGGAGGGAGAGACAGAGTGAGGATTGGAGATGGAGGGAGAGACAGAGTGAGGATTGGAGATAGAGGGAGAGACAGAGTGAGGATTGAAGATAGAGGGAGAGACAGAGTGAGGATTGGAGATAGAGGGAGAGACAGTGCGAGGATTGGAGATAGAGGGAGAGACAGAGTGAGGATTGGAGATAGAGGGAGAGACAGAGTGAGGATTGGAGATGGAGGGAGAGACAGAGTGAGGATTGGAGATAGAGGGAGAGACAGAGTGAGGATTGGAGATAGAGGGAGAGACAGACTGAGGATCGGAGATGGAGGGAGAGACAGAGTGAGGATTGGAGATAGAGGGAGAGACTGAGTGAGGATTGGAGATAGAGGTAGAGACAGAGTGAGGATTGAAGGTAGAGGGAGAGACAGAGTGAGGATTGGAGATGGAGGGAGAGACAGAGTGAGGATTGGAGATGGAGGGAGAGACAGACGGAGGTTCGGAGATGGAGGGAGAGACAGACTGAGGATCGGAGATGGAGGGAGAGACAGAGTGAGGAATGGAGATGGAGGGAGAGACAGAGTGAGGATTGGAGATAGAGGGAGAGACAGAGTGAGGATTGGAGATAGAGGGAGAGACAGAGTGAGGATTGGAGATAGAGGGAGAGACAGAGTGAGGATTGGAAATAGAGGGAGAGACAGAGTGAGGATTGGAGATGGAGGGAGAGACAGAGTGAGGATTGGAGATAGAGGGAGCGACAGAGTGAGGATTGGAGATAGAGGGAGAGACAGAGTGAGGATTGGAGGTAGAGGGAGAGACAGAGTGAGGATTGGAGATAGAGGGAGAGACAGAGTGAGGATTGGAGACAGAGGGAGAGACAGAGTGAGGATTGGAGATGGAGGGAGAGACAGAGTGAGGATTGGAGATGGAGGGAGAGACAGACGGAGGATTGGAGATGGAGGGAGAGACAGAGCGAGGGATTGGAGATAGAGGGAGAGACAGAGTGAGGATTGGAGATGGAGGGAGAGACAGACGGAGGATTGGAGATGGAGGGAGAGACAGAGCGAGGGATTGGAGATAGAGGGAGAGACAGAGCGAGGTTTGGAGATGGAGGGAGAGACAGAGTGAGGATTGGAGATGGAGGGAGAGACAGATGGAGGACTGGAGATGGAGGGAGAGACAGAGCGAGGGATTGGAGATAGAGGGAGAGACAGAGTGAGGATTGGAGATGGAGGGAGAGACAGACTGAGGATTGGAGATAGAGGGAGAGACAGACGGAGGATTGGAGATGGAGGGAGAGACAGAGCGAGGGATTGGAGATGGAGGGAGAGACAGAGTGAGGATTGGAGATGGAGGGAGAGACAGAGCGAGGGATTGGAGATGGAGGGAGAGACAGAGTGAGGATTGGAGATGGAGGGAGAGACAGAGCGAGGGATTGGAGATAGAGGGAGAGACAGAGTGAGGATTGGAGATGCAGGGAGAGACAGAGTGAGGATTGGAGATGGAGGGAGAGACAGAGCGAGGATTGGAGATGGAGGGAGAGACAGAGTGAGGATTGGAGATGGAGGGAGAGGCAGAGTGAGGATTGGAGATGGAGGGAGAGACAGAGTGAGGATTGGAGATAGAGGGAGAGACAGAGTGAGGATTGGAGATAGAGGGAGAGACAGAGTGAGGATTGGAGATAGAGGGAGAGGCAGAGTGAGGATTGGAGATGGAGGGAGAGACAGAGTGAGGATTGGAGATAGAGGGAGAGACAGAGTGAGGATTGGAGGTAGAGGGAGAGACAGAGTGAGGATTGGAGGGAGAGGGAGAGACAGAGTGAGGATTGGAGATAGAGGGAGAGACAGAGTGAGGATTGGAGATGGAGGGAGAGACAGAGTGTGGATTGGAGATGGAGGGAGAGACAGAGCGAGGTATTGGAGATGGAGGGAGAGACAGAGTGAGGATTGGAGATGGAGGGAGAGACAGAGTGAGGGATTGGAGATAGAGGGAGAGACAGAGTGAGGATTGGAGATGGAGGGAGAGACAGAGTGAAGATTGGAGATGGAGGGAGAGACAGAGTGAGGATTGGAGATAGAGGGAGAGACAGAGTGAGGATTGGAGATGGAGGGAGAGACAGAGTGAGGATTGGAGATGGAGGGAGAGACAGAGCGAGGGATTGGAGATAGAGGGAGAGACAGAGTGAGGATTGGAGATGGAGGGAGAGACAGAGTGAGGATTGGAGATGGAGGGAGAGACAGAGTGAGGATTGGAGATAGAGGGAGAGACAGAGTGAGGATTGGAGATGGAGGGAGAGACAGAGTGAGGATTGGAGATAGAGGGAGAGACAGAGTGAGGATTGGAGATAGAGGGAGAGACAGAGTGAGGATTGGAGATAGAGGGAGAGACAGAGTGAGGATTGGAGATAGAGGGAGAGACAGAGTGAGGATTGGAGATGGAGGGAGAGACAGAGTGAGGATTGGAGATAGAGGGAGAGGCAGAGTGAGGATTGGAGGTAGAGGGAGAGACAGAGTAAGGATTGGAGATAGAGGGAGACACAGAGTGAGGATTGGAGATCAAGGGAGAGACAGAGTGAGGATTGGAGATGGAGGGAGAGACAGAGCAAGGGATTGGAGATGGAGGGAGAGACAGAGTGAGGATTGGAGATGGAGGGAGAGACAGAGTGAGGGATTGGAGATGGAGGGAGAGACAGAGTGAGGATTGGAGATGGAGGGAGAGACAGAGTGAGGATTGGAGATAGGGGGAGAGACAGAGTGAGGGATTGGAGATGGAGGGAGAGACAGAGTGAGGGATTGGAAATGGAGGGAGAGACAGAGTGAGGATTGGAGATGGAGGGAAAGACAGAATGAGGATCGGAGATGGAGGGAGAGACAGAGTGAGGATTGGAGATGGAGGGAGAGACAGATGGAGGATTGGAGATAGAGGGAGAGACAGAGTGAGGATTGGAGATGGAGGGAGAGACAGACTGAGGATCGGAGATGGAGGGAGAGACAGAGTGAGGATTGGAGATGGAGGGAGAGACAGAGTGAGGATTGGAGATAGAGGGAGAGACAGAGTGAGGATTGAAGATAGAGGGAGAGACAGAGTGAGGATTGGAGATAGAGGGAGAGACAGTGTGAGGATTGGAGATAGAGGGAGAGACAGAGTGAGGATTGGAGATAGAGGGAGAGACAGAGTGAGGATTGGAGATGGAGGGAGAGACAGAGTGAGGATTGGAGATAGAGGGAGAGGCAGAGTGAGGATTGGAGGTAGAGGGAGAGACAGAGTAAGGATTGGAGATAGAGGGAGACACAGAGTGAGGATTGGAGATCAAGGGAGAGACAGAGTGAGGATTGGAGATGGAGGGAGAGACAGAGCAAGGGATTGGAGATGGAGGGAGAGACAGAGTGAGGATTGGAGATGGAGGGAGAGACAGAGTGAGGGATTGGAGATGGAGGGAGAGACAGAGTGAGGATTGGAGATGGAGGGAGAGACAGAGTGAGGATTGGAGATAGGGGGAGAGACAGAGTGAGGGATTGGAGATGGAGGGAGAGACAGAGTGAGGGATTGGAAATGGAGGGAGAGACAGAGTGAGGATTGGAGATGGAGGGAAAGACAGAATGAGGATCGGAGATGGAGGGAGAGACAGAGTGAGGATTGGAGATGGAGGGAGAGACAGATGGAGGATTGGAGATAGAGGGAGAGACAGAGTGAGGATTGGAGATGGAGGGAGAGACAGACTGAGGATCGGAGATGGAGGGAGAGACAGAGTGAGGATTGGAGATGGAGGGAGAGACAGAGTGAGGATTGGAGATAGAGGGAGAGACAGAGTGAGGATTGAAGATAGAGGGAGAGACTGAGTGAGGATTGGAGATAGAGGGAGAGACAGTGTGAGGATTGGAGATAGAGGGAGAGACAGAGTGAGGATTGGAGATGGAGGGAGAGACAGAATGAGGATCGGAGATGGAGGGAGAGACAGAGTGAGGATTGGAGATGGAGGGAGAGACAGAGTGAGGATTGGAGATAGAGGGAGAGACAGAGTGAGGATTGAAGATAGAGGGAGAGACAGAGTGAGGATTGGAGATAGAGGGAGAGACAGTGTGAGGATTGGAGATAGAGGGAGAGACAGAGTGAGGATTGGAGATAGAGGGAGAGACAGAGTGAGGATTGGAGATGGAGGGAGAGACAGAGTGAGGATTGGAGATAGAGGGAGAGACAGAGTGAGGATTGGAGATAGAGGGAGAGACAGACTGAGGATCGGAGATGGAGGGAGAGACAGAGTGAGGATTGGAGATAGAGGGAGAGACAGAGTGAGGATTGGAGATAGAGGTAGAGACAGAGTGAGGATTGAAGGTAGAGGGAGAGACAGAGTGAGGATTGGAGATGGAGGGAGAGACAGAGTGAGGATTGGAGATGGAGGGAGAGACAGACGGAGGTTCGGAGATGGAGGGAGAGACAGACTGAGGATCGGAGATGGAGGGAGAGACAGAGTGAGGAATGGAGATGGAGGGAGAGACAGAGTGAGGATTGGAGATAGAGGGAGAGACAGAGTGAGGATTGGAGATAGAGGGAGAGACAGAGTGAGGATTGGAGATAGAGGGAGAGACAGAGTGAGGATTGGAAATAGAGGGAGAGACAGAGTGAGGATTGGAGATGGAGGGAGAGACAGAGTGAGGATTGGAGATAGAGGGAGCGACAGAGTGAGGATTGGAGATAGAGGGAGAGACAAAGTGAGGATTGGAGGTAGAGGGAGAGACAGAGTGAGGATTGGAGATAGAGGGAGAGACAGAGTGAGGATTGGAGACAGAGGGAGAGACAGAGTGAGGATTGGAGATGGAGGGAGAGACAGAGTGAGGATTGGAGATGGAGGGAGAGACAGACGGAGGATTGGAGATGGAGGGAGAGACAGAGCGAGGGATTGGAGATAGAGGGAGAGACAGAGTGAGGATTGGAGATGGAGGGAGAGACAGACGGAGGATTGGAGATGGAGGGAGAGACAGAGCGAGGGATTGGAGATAGAGGGAGAGACAGAGCGAGGTTTGGAGATGGAGGGAGAGACAGAGTGAGGATTGGAGATGGAGGGAGAGACAGACGGAGGATTGGAGATGGAGGGAGAGACAGAGCGAGGGATTGGAGATAGAGGGAGAGACAGAGTGAGGATTGGAGATGGAGGGAGAGACAGACTGAGGATTGGAGATAGAGGGAGAGACAGACGGAGGATTGGAGATGGAGGGAGAGACAGAGCGAGGGATTGGAGATGGAGGGAGAGACAGAGTGAGGATTGGAGATGGAGGGAGAGACAGAGCGAGGGATTGGAGATGGAGGGAGAGACAGAGTGAGGATTGGAGATGGAGGGAGAGACAGAGCGAGGGATTGGAGATAGAGGGAGAGACAGAGTGAGGATTGGAGATGGAGGGAGAGACAGAGTGAGGATTGGAGATGGAGGGAGAGACAGAGCGAGGATTGGAGATGGAGGGAGAGACAGAGTGAGGATTGGAGATGGAGGGAGAGACAGAGTGAGGATTGGAGATGGAGGGAGAGACAGAGTGAGGATTGGAGATAGAGGGAGAGACAGAGTGAGGATTGGAGATAGAGGGAGAGACAGAGTGAGGATTGGAGATAGAGGGAGAGGCAGAGTGAGGATTGGAGATGGAGGGAGAGACAGAGTGAGGATTGGAGATAGAGGGAGAGACAGAGTGAGGATTGGAGGTAGAGGGAGAGACAGAGTGAGGATTGGAGGGAGAGGGAGAGACAGAGTGAGGATTGGAGATAGAGGGAGAGACAGAGTGAGGATTGGAGATGGAGGGAGAGACAGAGTGTGGATTGGAGATGGAGGGAGAGACAGAGCGAGGTATTGGAGATGGAGGGAGAGACAGAGTGAGGATTGGAGATGGAGGGAGAGACAGAGTGAGGGATTGGAGATAGAGGGAGAGACAGAGTGAGGATTGGAGATGGAGGGAGAGACAGAGTGAAGATTGGAGATGGAGGGAGAGACAGAGTGAGGATTGGAGATAGAGGGAGAGACAGAGTGAGGATTGGAGATGGAGGGAGAGACAGAGTGAGGATTGGAGATGGAGGGAGAGACAGAGCGAGGGATTGGAGATAGAGGGAGAGACAGAGTGAGGATTGGAGATGGAGGGAGAGACAGAGTGAGGATTGGAGATGGAGGGAGAGACAGAGTGAGGATTGGAGATAGAGGGAGAGACAGAGTGAGGATTGGAGATGGAGGGAGAGACAGAGTGAGGATTGGAGATAGAGGGAGAGACAGAGTGAGGATTGGAGATAGAGGGAGAGACAGAGTGAGGATTGGAGATAGAGGGAGAGACAGAGTGAGGATTGGAGATAGAGGGAGAGACAGAGTGAGGATTGGAGATGGAGGGAGAGACAGAGTGAGGATTGGAGATAGAGGGAGAGGCAGAGTGAGGATTGGAGGTAGAGGGAGAGACAGAGTAAGGATTGGAGATAGAGGGAGACACAGAGTGAGGATTGGAGATCAAGGGAGAGACAGAGTGAGGATTGGAGATGGAGGGAGAGACAGAGCAAGGGATTGGAGATGGAGGGAGAGACAGAGTGAGGATTGGAGATGGAGGGAGAGACAGAGTGAGGGACTGGAGATGGAGGGAGAGACAGAGTGAGGATTGGAGATGGAGGGAGAGACAGAGTGAGGATTGGAGATAGGGGGAGAGACAGAGTGAGGGATTGGAGATGGAGGGAGAGACAGAGTGAGGGATTGGAAATGGAGGGAGAGACAGAGTGAGGATTGGAGATGGAGGGAAAGACAGAATGAGGATCGGAGATGGAGGGAGAGACAGAGTGAGGATTGGAGATGGAGGGAGAGACAGATGGAGGATTGGAGATAGAGGGAGAGACAGAGTGAGGATTGGAGATGGAGGGAGAGACAGACTGAGGATCGGAGATGGAGGGAGAGACAGAGTGAGGATTGGAGATGGAGGGAGAGACAGAGTGAGGATTGGAGATAGAGGGAGAGACAGAGTGAGGATTGAAGATAGAGGGAGAGACAGAGTGAGGATTGGAGATAGAGGGAGAGACAGTGTGAGGATTGGAGATAGAGGGAGAGACAGAGTGAGGATTGGAGATAGAGGGAGAGACAGAGTGAGGATTGGAGATGGAGGGAGAGACAGAGTGAGGATTGGAGATAGAGGGAGGGACAGAGTGAGGATTGGAGATAGAGGGAGAGACAGAGTGAGGATTGGAGATGGAGGGAGAGACAGAGTGAGGATTGGAGATGGAGGGAGAGACAGAGTGAGGATTGGAGATAGAGGTAGAGACAGAGTGAGGATTGGAGGTAGAGGGAGAGACAGAGTGAGGATTGGAGATGGAGGGAGAGACAGAGTGAGGATTGGAGATGGAGGGAGAGACAGACTGAGGATCGGAGATGGAGGGAGAGACAGACTGAGGATCGGAGATGGAGGGAGAGACAGAGTGAGGAATGGAGATGGAGGGAGAGACAGAGTGAGGATTGCAAATAGAGGGAGAGACAGAGTGAGGATTGGAGATAGAGGGAGAGACAGAGTGAGGATTGGAGATAGAGGGAGAGACAGAGTGAGGATTGGAAATAGAGGGAGAGACAGAGTGAGGATTGGAGATGGAGGGAGAGACAGAGTGAGGATTGGAGATAGAGGGAGTGACAGAGTGAGGATTGGAGATAGAGGGAGAGACAGAGTGAGGATTGGAGGTAGAGGGAGAGACAGAGTGAGGATTGGAGATAGAGGGAGAGACAGAGTGAGGATTGGAGATGGAGGGAGAGACAGAGTGAGGATTGGAGAGAGAGGGAGAGACAGAGTGAGGATTGGAGACAGAGGGAGAGACAGAGTGCGGATTGGAGATGGAGGGAGAGACAGAGTGAGGATTGGAGATGGAGGGAGAGACAGACGGAGGATTGGAGATGGAGGGAGAGACAGAGCGAGGGATTGGAGATAGAGGGAGAGACAGAGTGAGGATTGGAGATGGAGGGAGAGACAGACGGAGGATTGGAGATGGAGGGAGAGACAGAGCGAGGGATTGGAGATAGAGGGAGAGACAGAGCGAGGATTGGAGATGGAGGGAGAGACAGAGTGAGGATTGGAGATGGAGGGAGAGACAGACGGAGGATTGGAGATGGAGGGAGAGACAGAGCGAGGGATTGGAGATAGAGGGAGAGACAGAGTGAGGATTGGAGATGGAGGGAGAGACAGACTGAGGATTGGAGATAGAGGGAGAGACAGACGGAGGATTGGAGATGGAGGGAGAGACAGAGCGAGGGATTGGAGATGGAGGGAGAGACAGAGTGAGGATTGGAGATGGAGGGAGAGACAGAGCGAGGGATTGGAGATAGAGGGAGAGACAGAGTGAGGATTGGAGATGGAGGGAGAGACAGAGTGAGGATTGGAGATGGAGGGAGAGACAGAGCGAGGATTGGAGATGGAGGGAGAGACAGAGTGAGGATTGGAGATGGAGGGAGAGACAGAGTGAGGATTGGAGATGGAGGGAGAGACAGAGTGAGGATTGGAGATAGAGGGAGAGACAGAGTGAGGATTGGAGATAGAGGGAGAGACAGAGTGAGGATTGGAGATAGAGGGAGAGACAGAGTGAGGATTGGAGATGGAGGGAGAGACAGAGTGAGGATTGGAGATAGAGGGAGAGACAGAGTGAGGATTGGAGGTAGAGGGAGAGACAGAGTGAGGATTGGAGGTAGAGGGAGAGACAGAGTGAGGATTGGAGATAGAGGGAGAGACAGAGTGAGGATTGGAGATGGAGGGAGAGACAGAGTGAGGATTGGAGATGGAGGGAGAGACAGAGCGAGATATTGGAGATGGAGGGAGAGACAGAGTGAGGATTAGAGATGGAGGGAGAGACAGAGTGAGGGATTGGAGATAGAGGGAGAGACAGAGTGAGGATTGGAGATGGAGGGAGAGAGAGAGTGAAGATTGGAGATTGAGGGAGAGACAGAGTGAGGATTGGAGATGGAGGGAGAGACAGAGTGAGGATTGGAGATGGAGGGAGAGACAGAGTGAGGATTGGAGATAGAGGGAGAGACAGAGTGAGGATTGGAGATGGAGGGAGAGACAGAGTGAGGATTGGAGTTAGAGGGAGAGACAGAGTGAGGATTGGAGATAGAGGGAGAGACAGAGTGAGGATTGGAGATAGAGGGAGAGACAGAGTGAGGATTGGAGATGGAGGGAGAGACAGAGTGAGGATTGGAGATAGAGGGAGAGGCAGAGTGAGGATTGGAGGTAGAGGGAGAGACAGAGTAAGGATTGGAGATAGAGGGAGACACAGAGTGAGGATTGGAGATCAAGGGAGAGACAGAGTGAGGATTGGAGATGGAGGGAGAGACAGAGCAAGGGATTGGAGATGGAGGGAGAGACAGAGTGAGGATTGGAGATGGAGGGAGAGACAGAGTGAGGGATTGGAGATGGAGGGAGAGACAGAGTGAGGATTGGAGATGGAGGGAGAGACAGAGTGAGGATTGGAGATAGGGGGAGAGACAGAGTGAGGGATTGGTGATGGAGGGAGAGACCGAGTGAGGGATTGGAAATGGAGGGAGAGACAGAGTGAGGATTGGAGATGGAGGGAGAGACAGAATGAGGATCGGAGATGGAGGGAGAGACAGAGTGACGATTGGAGATGGAGGGAGAGACAGATGGAGGATTGGAGATAGAGGGAGAGACAGAGTGAGGATTGGAGATGGAGGGAGAGACAGACTGAGGATCGGAGATGGAGGGAGAGACAGAGTGAGGATTGGAGATGGAGGGAGAGACAGAGTGAGGATTGGAGATAGAGGGAGAGACAGAGTGAGGATTGAAGATAGAGGGAGAGACAGAGTGAGGATTGGAGATAGAGGGAGAGACAGTGTGAGGATTGGAGATAGAGGGAGAGACAGAGTGAGGATTGGAGATAGAGGGAGAGACAGAGTGAGGATTGGAGATGGAGGGAGAGACAGAGTGAGGATTGGAGATAGAGGGAGAGACAGAGTGAGGATTGGAGATAGAGGGAGAGACAGACTGAGGATCAGAGATGGAGGGAGAGACAGAGTGAGGATTGGAGATAGAGGGAGAGACAGAGTGAGGATTGGAGATAGAGGTAGAGACAGAGTGAGGATTGGAGGTAGAGGGAGAGACAGAGTGAGGATTGGAGATGGAGGGAGAGACAGAGTGAGGATTGGAGATGGAGGGAGAGACAGACTGAGGATCGGAGATGGAGGGAGAGACAGAGTGAGGATTGGAGATAGAGGGAGAGACAGAGTGAGGATTGGAGATAGAGGGAGAGACAGAGTGAGGATTGGAGATGGAGGGAGAGACAGAGTGAGGATTGGAGATGGAGGGAGAGACAGACTGAGGATCGGAGATGGAGGGAGAGACAGAGTGAGGATTGGAGATGGAGGGAGAAACAGAGTGAGGATTGGAGATAGAGGGAGAGACAGAGTGAGGATTGAAGATAGAGGGAGAGACAGAGTGAGGATTGGAGATAGAGGGAGAGACAGTGTGAGGATTGGAGATAGAGGGAGAGACAGAGTGAGGATTGGAGATAGAGGGAGAGACAGAGTGAGGATTGGAGATGGAGGGAGAGACAGAGTGAGGATTGGAGATAGAGGGAGAGACAGAGTGAGGATTGGAGATAGAGGGAGAGACAGACTGAGGATCGGAGATGGAGGGAGAGACAGAGTGAGGATTGGAGATAGAGGGAGAGACAGAGTGAGGATTGGAGATAGAGGTAGAGACAGAGTGAGGATTGGAGGTAGAGGGAGAGACAGAGTGAGGATTGGAGATGGAGGGAGAGACAGAGTGAGGATTGGAGATGGAGGGAGAGACAGACTGAGGATCGGAGATGGAGGGAGAGACAGACTGAGGATCGGAGATGGAGGGAGAGACAGAGTGAGGAATGGAGATGGAGGGAGAGACAGGGTGAGGATTGGAGATAGAGGGAGAGACAGAGTGAGGATTGGAGATAGAGGGAGAGACAGAGTGAGGATTGGAGATAGAGGGAGAGACAGAGTGAGTATTGGAAATAGAGGGAGAGACAGAGTGAGGATTGGAGATGGAGGGAGAGACAGAGTGAGGATTGGAGATAGAGGGAGCGACAGAGTGAGGATTGGAGATAGAGGGAGAGACAGAGTGAGGATTGGAGGTAGAGGGAGAGACAGAGTGAGGATTGGAGATAGAGGGAGAGACAGAGTGAGGATTGGAGATGGAGGGAGAGACAGAGTGAGGATTGGAGATAGAGGGAGAGACAGAGTGAGGATTGGAGACAGAGGGAGAGACAGAGTGAGGATTGGAGATGGAGGGAGAGACAGAGTGAGGATTGGAGACGGAGGGAGAGACAGACAGAGGATTGGAGATGGAGGGAGAGACAGAGCGAGGGATTGGAGATAGAGGGAGAGACAG
This sequence comes from Somniosus microcephalus, assembly GCF_052327205.1. Lineage (NCBI taxonomy): Eukaryota > Metazoa > Chordata > Chondrichthyes > Squaliformes > Somniosidae > Somniosus > Somniosus microcephalus. The sequence goes on along the minus strand of NC_140988.1, from coordinate 375,474,547 downwards.
AGTGAGGATTGGAGATGGAGGGAGAGACAGACGGAGGATTGGAGATGGAGGGAGAGACAGAGCGAGGGATTGGAGATAGAGGGAGAGACAGAGCGAGGATTGGAGATGGAGGGAGAGACAGAGTGAGGATTGGAGATGGAGGGAGAGACAGACGGAGGATTGGAGATGGAGGGAGAGACAGAGCGAGGGATTGGAGATAGAGGGAGAGACAGAGTGAGGATTGGAGATGGAGGGAGAGACAGACTGAGGATTGGAGATAGAGGGAGAGACAGACGGAGGATTGGAGATGGAGGGAGAGACAGAGCGAGGGATTGGAGATGGAGGGAGAGACAGAGTGAGGATTGGAGATGGAGGGAGAGACAGAGCGAGGGATTGGAGATGGAGGGAGAGACAGAGTGAGGATTGGAGATGGAGGGAGAGACAGAGCGAGGGATTGGAGATAGAGGGAGAGACAGAGTGAGGATTGGAGATGGAGGGAGAGACAGAGTGAGGATTGGAGATGGAGGGAGAGACAGAGCGAGGATTGGAGATGGAGGGAGAGACAGAGTGAGGATTGGAGATGGAGGGAGAGACAGAGTGAGGATTGGAGATGGAGGGAGAGACAGAGTGAGGATTGGAGATAGAGGGAGAGACAGAGTGAGGATTGGAGATAGAGGGAGAGACAGAGTGAGGATTGGAGATAGAGGGAGAGACAGAGTGAGGATTGGAGATGGAGGGAGAGACAGAGTGAGGATTGGAGATAGAGGGAGAGACAGAGTGAGGATTGGAGGTAGAGGGAGAGACAGAGTGAGGATTGGAGGTAGAGGGAGAGACAGAGTGAGGATTGGAGATAGAGGGAGAGACAGAGTGAGGATTGGAGATGGAGGGAGAGACAGAGTGAGGATTGGAGATGGAGGGAGAGACAGAGCGAGGTATTGGAGATGGAGGGAGAGACAGAGTGAGGATTAGAGATGGAGGGAGAGACAGAGTGAGGGATTGGAGATAGAGGGAGAGACAGAGTGAGGATTGGAGATGGAGGGAGAGACAGAGTGAAGATTGGAGATGGAGGGAGAGACAGAGTGAGGATTGGAGATAGAGGGAGAGACAGAGTGAGGATTGGAGATGGAGGGAGAGACAGAGTGAGGATTGGAGATGGAGGGAGAGACAGAGCGAGGGATTGGAGATAGAGGGAGAGACAGAGTGAGGATTGGAGATGGAGGGAGAGACAGAGTGAGGATTGGAGATGGAGGGAGAGACAGAGTGAGGATTGGAGATAGAGGGAGAGACAGAGTGAGGATTGGAGATGGAGGGAGAGACAGAGTGAGGATTGGAGATAGAGGGAGAGACAGAGTGAGGATTGGAGATAGAGGGAGAGACAGAGTGAGGATTGGAGATAGAGGGAGAGACAGAGTGAGGATTGGAGATGGAGGGAGAGACAGAGTGAGGATTGGAGATAGAGGGAGAGGCAGAGTGAGGATTGGAGGTAGAGGGAGAGGCAGAGTAAGGATTGGAGATAGAGGGAGACACAGAGTGAGGATTGGAGATCAAGGGAGAGACAGAGTGAGGATTGGAGATGGAGGGAGAGACAGAGCAAGGGATTGGAGATGGAGGGAGAGACAGAGTGAGGATTGGAGATGGAGGGAGAGACAGAATGAGGATCGGAGATGGAGGGAGAGACAGAGTGAGGATTGGAGATGGAGGGAGAGACAGATGGAGGATTGGAGATAAAGGGAGAGACAGAGTGAGGATTGGAGATGGAGGGAGAGACAGACTGAGGATCGGAGATGGAGGGAGAGACAGAGTGAGGATTGGAGATGGAGGGAGAGACAGAGTGAGGATTGGAGATAGAGGGAGAGACAGAGTGAGGATTGAAGATAGAGGGAGAGACAGAGTGAGGATTGGAGATAGAGGGAGAGACAGTGTGAGGATTGGAGATAGAGTGAGAGACAGAGTGAGGATTGGAGATAGAGGGAGAGACAGAGTGAGGATTGGAGATGGAGGGAGAGACAGAGTGAGGATTGGAGATAGAGGGAGAGACAGAGTGAGGATTGGAGATAGAGGGAGAGACAGACTGAGGATCAGAGATGGAGGGAGAGACAGAGTGAGGATTGGAGATAGAGGGAGAGACAGAGTGAGGATTGGAGATAGAGGTAGAGACAGAGTGAGGATTGGAGGTAGAGGGAGAGACAGAGTGAGGATTGGAGATGGAGGGAGAGACAGAGTGAGGATTGGAGATGGAGGGAGAGACAGACTGAGGATCGGAGATGGAGGGAGAGACAGAGTGAGGATTGGAGATAGAGGGAGAGACAGAGTGAGGATTGGAGATAGAGGGAGAGACAGAGTGAGGATTGGAGATGGAGGGAGAGACAGAGTGAGGATTGGAGATGGAGGGAGAGACAGACTGAGGATCGGAGATGGAGGGAGAGACAGAGTGAGGATTGGAGATGGAGGGAGAAACAGAGTGAGGATTGGAGATAGAGGGAGAGACAGAGTGAGGATTGGAGATAGAGGGAGAGACAGAGTGAGGATTGGAGATAGAGGCAGAGACAGAGTGAGGATTGGAGATAGAGGGAGAGAGAGAGTGAGGATTGGAGATAGAGGGAGAGACAGGGTGAGGATTGGAGATGGAGGGAGAGACAGAGTGAGGATTGGAGATAGAGGGAGAGACAGACTGAGGACCGGAGATGGAGGGAGAGACAAAGTGAGGATTAGAGATGGAGGGAGAGACAGACTGAGGATCGGAGATGGAGGGAGAGACAGAGTGAGGATTGGAGATAGAGGGAGAGACAGAGTGAGGATTGGAGGTAGAGGGAGAGACAGATTGAGGATTGGAGATAGAGGGAGAGACAGAGTGAGGATTGGAGATAGAGGGAGAGACAGGGTGAGGATTGGAGATGGAGGGAGAGACAGAGTGAGGATTGGAGATAGTGGGAGAGACAGAGTGAGGATTGGAGATAGAGGGAGAGACAGAGTGAGGATTGGAGATAGAGGGAGAGACAGAGTGAGGATTGGAGATGGATGGAGAGGCAGAGTGAGGATTGGAGATGGAGAGAGAGACAGACTGAGGATCAGAGATGGAGGGAGAGACAGTGTGAGGATTGGAGATGGAGGGAGAGACAGAGTGAGGATTGGAGATAGAGGGAGAGACAGAGTGAGGATTGGAGATAGAGGGAGAGACAGAGTGAAGATTGGAGATGGAGGGAGAGACAGAGTGAGGATTGGAGATAGAGGGAGAGGCAGAGTGAGGATTGGAGGTAGAGGGAGAGGCAGAGTAAGGATTGGAGATAGAGGGAGACACAGAGTGAGGATTGGAGATCAAGGGAGAGACAGAGTGAGGATTGGAGATGGAGGGAGAGACAGAGCAAGGGATTGGAGATGGAGGGAGAGACAGAGTGAGGATTGGAGATGGAGGGAGAGACAGAGTGAGGGATTGGAGATGGAGGGAGAGACAGAGTGAGGATTGGAGATGGAGGGAGAGACAGAGTGAGGATTGGAGTTAGGGGGAGAGACAGAGTGAGGGATTGGAGATGGAGGGAGAGACCGAGTGAGGGATTGGAAATGGAGGGAGAGACAGAGTGAGGATTGGAGATGGAGGGAGAGACAGAATGAGGATCGGAGATGGAGGGAGAGACAGAGTGAGGATTGGAGATGGAGGGAGAGACAGATGGAGGATTGGAGATAGAGGGAGAGACAGAGTGAGGATTGGAGATGGAGGGAGAGACAGACTGAGGATCGGAGATGGAGGGAGAGACAGAGTGAGGATTGGAGATGGAGGGAGAGACAGAGTGAGGATTGGAGATAGAGGGAGAGACAGAGTGAGGATTGAAGATAGAGGGAGAGACAGAGTGAGGATTGGAGATAGAGGGAGAGACAGTGTGAGGATTGGAGATAGAGGGAGAGACAGAGTGAGGATTGGAGATAGAGGGAGAGACAGAGTGAGGATTGGAGATGGAGGGAGAGACAGAGTGAGGATTGGAGATAGAGGGAGAGACAGAGTGAGGATTGGAGATAGAGGGAGAGACAGACTGAGGATCAGAGATGGAGGGAGAGACAGAGTGAGGATTGGAGATAGAGGGAGAGACAGAGTGAGGATTGGAGATAGAGGTAGAGACAGAGTGAGGATTGGAGGTAGAGGGAGAGACAGAGTGAGGATTGGAGATGGAGGGAGAGACAGAGTGAGGATTGGAGATGGAGGGAGAGACAGACTGAGGATCGGAGATGGAGGGAGAGACAGAGTGAGGATTGGAGATAGAGGGAGAGACAGAGTGAGGATTGGAGATAGAGGGAGAGACAGAGTGAGGATTGGAGATGGAGGGAGAGACAGAGTGAGGATTGGAGATGGAGGGAGAGACAGACTGAGGATCGGAGATGGAGGGAGAGACAGAGTGAGGATTGGAGATGGAGGGAGAAACAGAGTGAGGATTGGAGATAGAGGGAGAGACAGAGTGAGGATTGGAGATAGAGGGAGAGACAGAGTGAGGATTGGAGATAGAGGCAGAGACAGAGTGAGGATTGGAGATAGAGGGAGAGAGAGAGTGAGGATTGGAGATAGAGGGAGAGACAGGGTGAGGATTGGAGATGGAGGGAGAGACAGAGTGAGGATTGGAGATAGAGGGAGAGACAGACTGAGGATCGGAGATGGAGGGAGAGACAGAGTGAGGATTAGAGATGGAGGGAGAGACAGACTGAGGATCGGAGATGGAGGGAGAGACAGAGTGAGGATTGGAGATAGAGGGAGAGACAGAGTGAGGATTGGAGGTAGAGGGAGAGACAGATTGAGGATTGGAGATAGAGGGAGAGACAGAGTGAGGATTGGAGATAGAGGGAGAGACAGGGTGAGGATTGGAGATGGAGGGAGAGACAGAGTGAGGATTGGAGATAGTGGGAGAGACAGAGTGAGGATTGGAGATAGAGGGAGAGACAGAGTGAGGATTGGAGATAGAGGGAGAGACAGAGTGAGGATTGGAGATGGATGGAGAGGCAGAGTGAGGATTGGAGATGGAGAGAGAGACAGACTGAGGATCAGAGATGGAGGGAGAGACAGTGTGAGGATTGGAGATGGAGGGAGAGACAGAGTGAGGATTGGAGATAGAGGGAGAGACAGAGTGAGGATTGGAGATAGAGGGAGAGACAGAGTGAAGATTGGAGATGGAGGGAGAGACAGAGTGAGGATTGGAGATAGAGGGAGAGACAGAGTGAGGATCAGAGATGGAGGGAGAGACAGAGTGAGGATTGGAGATGGAGGGAGAGACAGAGTGAGGGATTGGAGATGGAGGGAGAGACAGAGTGAGGATTGGAGATGGAGGGAGAGACAGAGTGAGGATTGGAGATGGAGGGAGAGACAGAGCGAGGGATTGGAGATGGAGGGAGAGACAGAGTGAGGATTGGAGATGGAGGGAGAGACAGAGTGAGGATTGGAGATGGAGGGAGAGACAGAATGAGGATTGGAGATAGGGGGAGAGACAGAGTGAGGGATTGGAGATGGAGGGAGAGACCGAGTGAGGGATTGGAAATGGAGGGAGAGACAGAGTGAGGATTGGAGATGGAGGGAGAGACAGAATGAGGATCGGAGATGGAGGGAGAGACAGAGTGAGGATTGGAGATGGAGGGAGAGACAGATGGAGGATTGGAGATAGAGGGAGAGACAGAGTGAGGATTGGAGATGGAGGGAGAGACAGACTGAGGATCGGAGATGGAGGGAGAGACAGAGTGAGGATTGGAGATGGAGGGAGAGACAGAGTGAGGATTGGAGATAGAGGGAGAGACAGAGTGAGGATTGAAGATAGAGGGAGAGACAGAGTGAGGATTGGAGATAGAGGGAGAGACAGTGTGAGGATTGGAGATAGAGGGAGAGACAGAGTGAGGATTGGAGATAGAGGGAGAGACAGAGTGAGGATTGGAGATGGAGGGAGAGACAGAGTGAGGATTGGAGATAGAGGGAGAGACAGAGTGAGGATTGGAGATAGAGGGAGAGACAGACTGAGGATCAGAGATGGAGGGAGAGACAGAGTGAGGATTGGAGATAGAGGGAGAGACAGAGTGAGGATTGGAGATAGAGGTAGAGACAGAGTGAGGATTGGAGGTAGAGGGAGAGACAGAGTGAGGATTGGAGATGGAGGGAGAGACAGAGTGAGGATTGGAGATGGAGGGAGAGACAGACTGAGGATCGGAGATGGAGGGAGAGACAGAGTGAGGATTGGAGATAGAGGGAGAGACAGAGTGAGGATTGGAGATAGAGGGAGAGACAGAGTGAGGATTGGAGATGGAGGGAGAGACAGAGTGAGGATTGGAGATGGAGGGAGAGACAGACTGAGGATCGGAGATGGAGGGAGAGACAGAGTGAGGATTGGAGATGGAGGGAGAAACAGAGTGAGGATTGGAGATAGAGGGAGAGACAGAGTGAGGATTGGAGATAGAGGGAGAGACAGAGTGAGGATTGGAGATAGAGGCAGAGACAGAGTGAGGATTGGAGATAGAGGGAGAGAGAGAGTGAGGATTGGAGATAGAGGGAGAGACAGGGTGAGGATTGGAGATGGAGGGAGAGACAGAGTGAGGATTGGAGATAGAGGGAGAGACAGACTGAGGATCGGAGATGGAGGGAGAGACAGAGTGAGGATTAGAGATGGAGGGAGAGACAGACTGAGGATCGGAGATGGAGGGAGAGACAGAGTGAGGATTGGAGATAGAGGGAGAGACAGAGTGAGGATTGGAGGTAGAGGGAGAGACAGATTGAGGATTGGAGATAGAGGGAGAGACAGAGTGAGGATTGGAGATAGAGGGAGAGACAGGGTGAGGATTGGAGATGGAGGGAGAGACAGAGTGAGGATTGGAGATAGTGGGAGAGACAGAGTGAGGATTGGAGATAGAGGGAGAGACAGAGTGAGGATTGGAGATAGAGGGAGAGACAGAGTGAGGATTGGAGATGGATGGAGAGGCAGAGTGAGGATTGGAGATGGAGAGAGAGACAGACTGAGGATCAGAGATGGAGGGAGAGACAGTGTGAGGATTGGAGATGGAGGGAGAGACAGAGTGAGGATTGGAGATAGAGGGAGAGACAGAGTGAGGATTGGAGATAGAGGGAGAGACAGAGTGAAGATTGGAGATGGAGGGAGAGACAGAGTGAGGATTGGAGATAGAGGGAGAGACAGAGTGAGGATCAGAGATGGAGGGAGAGACAGAGTGAGGATTGGAGATGGAGGGAGAGACAGAGTGAGGGATTGGAGATGGAGGGAGAGACAGAGTGAGGATTGGAGATGGAGGGAGAGACAGAGTGAGGATTGGAGATGGAGGGAGAGACAGAGCGAGGGATTGGAGATGGAGGGAGAGACAGAGTGAGGATTGGAGATGGAGGGAGAGACAGAGTGAGGATTGGAGATGGAGGGAGAGACAGAATGAGGATTGGAGATAGGGGGAGAGACAGAGTGAGGGATTGGAGATGGAGGGAGAGACAGAGTGAGGGATTGGAGATGGAGGGAGAGACAGAGTGAGGATTGGAGATGGAGGGAGAGACAGAGTGAAGATCGGAAATGGAGGGAGAGACAGTGTGAGGATTGGAGATGGAGGGAGAGACAGACTGAGGATCGGAGATGGAGGGAGAGACAGAGTGAGGATTGGAGGTAGAGGGAGAGACAGAGTGAGGATTGGAGATAGAGGGAGAGAGAGAGTGAGGATTGGAGATGGAGGGAGAGACAGAGTGAGGATTGGAGATGGAGGGAGAGACAGACTGAGGATCGGAGATGGAGGGAGAGACAGAATGAGGATTGGAGATGGAGGGAGAGACAGAGTGAGGATTGGAGATAGAGGGAGAGACAGACTGAGGATTGGAGATAGAGGGAGAGACAGAGTGAGGATTGGAGATGGAGGGAGAGACAGAGTGAGGATTGGAGATAGAGGGAGAGACAGAGTGAGGATCGGAGATGGAGGGAGAGACAGAGTGAGGATTGGAGATGGAGGGAGAGACAGAGTGAGGATTGGAGATGGAGGGAGAGGCAGAGCGAGGGATTGGAAATGGAGGGAGAGACAGAGTGAGGATTGGAGATGGAGGGAGAGACAGAGTGAGGGATTGGAGATAGAGGGAGAGACAGAGTGAGGATTGGAGATGGAGGGAGAGACAGAGTGAGGATTGGAGATGGAGGGAGAGACAGAGTGAGGATTGGAGATAGGGGGAGAGACAGAGTGAGGATCGGAGATGGAGGGAGAGACAGAGTGAGGATTGGAGATGGAGGGAGAGACAGATGGAGGATTGGAGATGGAGGGAGAGACAGAGCAAGGGATTGGAGATAGAGGGAGAGCCAGAGTGAGGATTGGAGATGGAGGGAGAGACAGACTGAGGATTGGAGATAGAGGGAGAGACAGACGGAGGATTGGAGATGGAGGGAGAGACAGAGTGAGGATTGAGATGGAGGGAGAGACAGAGTGAGGATTGGAGAGGGAGGGAGAGACAGAGTGAGGATTGGAGATGGAGGGAGAGACAGACTGAGGATCGGAGATGGAGGGAGAGACAGACTGAGGATTGGAGATGGAGGGAGAGACAGAGTGAGGATTGGAGATAGAGGGAGAGGCAGAGTGAGGATTGGAGATGGAGGGAGAGACAGAGTGAGGATTGGAGATGGAGGGAGAGGCAGAGTGAGGATTGGAGATAGAGAGAGAGACAGAGTGAGGATTGGAGATAGAGGGAGAGACAGAGTGAGGATCGGAGATGGAGGGAGAGACAGAGTGAGGATTGGAGATGGAGGGAGAGACAGAGTGAGGATTGGAGATGGAGGGAGAGACAGAGCGAGGGATTGGAGATGGAGGGAGAGACAGAGTGAGGATTGGAGACAGAGGGAGAGACAGAGTGAGTGATTGGAGATGGAGGGAGAGACAGAGTGAGGATTGGAGATGGAGGGAGAGACAGAGTGAGGATTGGAGATAGAGGGAGAGACAGAGTGAGGGATTGGAGATGGAGGGAGAGACAGAGTGAGGGATTGGAGATGGAGGGAGAGTCAGAGTGAGGATTGGAGATAGAGGGCGAGACAGAGTGAGGATTGGAGATAGAGGGAGAGACAGAGTGAGGATTGGAGATAGAGGGAGAGACAGAGTGAGGATTGGAGATGGAGGGAGAGACAGAGTGAGGATTGGAGATGGAGGGAGAGACAGAGTGAGGATTGGAGATGGAGGGAGAGACAGACTGAGGATTGGAGAAAAAGGGAGAGACAGACTGAGGATTGGAGATAGAGGGAGAGACAGAGTGAGGATTGGAGGTGGAGGGTGAGACAGTGTGAGGATCGGAGATGGAGGGAGAGACAGAGTGAGGATTGGAGATGGAGGGAGAGACAGACGGAGGATTGGAGATGGAGGGAGAGACAGAGCGAGGATTGGAGATGGAGGGAGAGACAGAGTGAGGATTGGAGATAGGGGGAGAGACAGAGTGAGGATCGGAGATGGAGGGAGAGACAGAGTGAGGATTGGAGATGGAGGGAGAGACAGATGGAGGATTGGAGATGGAGGGAGAGACAGAGCAAGGGATTGGAGATAGAGGGAGAGCCAGAGTGAGGATTGGAGATGGAGGGAGAGACAGACTGAGGATTGGAGATAGAGGGAGAGACAGACGGAGGATTGGAGATGGAGGGAGAGACAGAGTGAGGATTGAGATGGAGGGAGAGACAGAGTGAGGATTGGAGAGGGAGGGAGAGACAGAGTGAGGATTGGAGATGGAGGGAGAGACAGACTGAGGATCGGAGATGGAGGGAGAGACAGACTGAGGATTGGAGATGGAGGGAGAGACAGAGTGAGGATTGGAGATAGAGGGAGAGGCAGAGTGAGGATTGGAGATGGAGGGAGAGACAGAGTGAGGATTGGAGATGGAGGGAGAGGCAGAGTGAGGATTGGAGATAGAGAGAGAGACAGAGTGAGGATTGGAGATAGAGGGAGAGACAGAGTGAGGATCGGAGATGGAGGGAGAGACAGAGTGAGGATTGGAGATGGAGGGAGAGACAGAGTGAGGATTGGAGATGGAGGGAGAGACAGAGCGAGGGATTGGAGATGGAGGGAGAGACAGAGTGAGGATTGGAGACAGAGGGAGAGACAGAGTGAGTGATTGGAGATGGAGGGAGAGACAGAGTGAGGATTGGAGATGGAGGGAGAGACAGAGTGAGGATTGGAGATAGAGGGAGAGACAGAGTGAGGGATTGGAGATGGAGGGAGAGACAGAGTGAGGGATTGGAGATGGAGGGAGAGTCAGAGTGAGGATTGGAGATAGAGGGCGAGACAGAGTGAGGATTGGAGATAGAGGGAGAGACAGAGTGAGGATTGGAGATAGAGGGAGAGACAGAGTGAGGATTGGAGATGGAGGGAGAGACAGAGTGAGGATTGGAGATGGAGGGAGAGACAGAGTGAGGATTGGAGATGGAGGGAGAGACAGACTGAGGATTGGAGAAAAAGGGAGAGACAGACTGAGGATTGGAGATAGAGGGAGAGACAGAGTGAGGATTGGAGGTGGAGGGTGAGACAGTGTGAGGATCGGAGATGGAGGGAGAGACAGAGTGAGGATTGGAGATGGAGGGAGAGACAGACGGAGGATTGGAGATGGAGGGAGAGACAGAGCGAGGGATTGGAGATAGAGGGAGAGACAGAGTGAGGATTGGAGATGGAGGGAGAGACAGACTGAGGATTGGAGATAGAGGGAGAGACAGACGGAGGATTGGAGTTGGAGGGAGAGACAGAGCGAGGGATTGGAGATGGAGGGAGAGACAGAGTGAGGATTGGAGATGGAGGGAGAGACAGAGCGAGGGATTGGAGATAGCGGGAGAGACAGAGTGAGGATTGGAGATGGAGGGAGAGACAGAGTGAGGATTGGAGATGGAGGGAGAGACAGAGTGAGGATTGGAGATGGAGGGAGAGACAGAGTGAGGATTGGAGATGGAGGGAGAGACAGAGTGAGGATTGGAGATGGAGGGAGAGACAGAGTGAGGATTGGAGATGGAGGGAGAGACAGAGTGAGGATTGGAGATAGAGGGAGAGACAGAGTGAGGATCGGAGATGGAGGGAGAGACAGACTGAGGGATTGGAGATGGAGGGAGAGACAGAGCGAGGGATTAGAGATGGAGGGAGAGACAGGCTGAGGATTGGAGATGGAGGAAGAGAACGTCTGAAAGTTTGGAGATGACTGGAGATGGACTGAAAGAAACAGCCTGCCGTTTTAAATTGCTTTTCTTGTCGTAAGGGTGTCCCAAAGAGTTTCAAGCCCACTGCAATACATTGAAATGCAGTCCATGTTTTAATGTGGACAAGTATGACAGCCAACTTGTACACAACAAGATCCCACAAACAGCAATGATGAGTTAGCCTGTTTTCAATGCTGCTGTTTGAGAGAGAAATGTTGGCCAGGACACTTGGAGAATGCCCCCGCTCTTCTTCAATTCATGCCAGCGGATCTTCAACACACCTGAGAGGGCAGACGGGGCATCGGTTTAACGTCTCATCCAAAAGACAACAGCTCCGACAGTGCAGCACTCCCTCAGTGTCAGCCCCACTCCAGGACCTGAACCCTCGACTTTGTGAATCACAGGCAAGAGTCTTACTGAATTAAGCCGAGCTGCTTGGGAAACGGAAGACGGAGGGAGAGGTATTTTCAAAAGCCCAACCTAAAACCCAAACGGGGCGGGGTGGGGGGGGTAATAAAAAGTTAAAACTATTATCCAGACTTCTTGTGTTGACCATCTTTTACAAACAGAATACTGCAGCTACTGGTAAGATTGACTACAATCGACCTGAAAAGGTGGTAGAAGCTGATTCCATAAATATTAGATTAAATAAACATCGTGAGAGATGAAGTATCAAGGGGTTTAGCAGCTTTAAAAGTGGATAAATCCCCAGGCCCAGATGAAATGTATCCCAGGCTGTTAAGTGAAGCAAAAGAGGAAATAGCAGAGGCCCTGACCATCATTTTCCAATCCTCTCTGGCTACAGGTGTGGTGCCAGAGGACTGGAGGACTGCTAATGTGGTACCCTTGTATCCTTGTTTAAAAAGGGAGAAAAGGATAGACCGAGTAATTACAGGCCAGTCATCCTAACCTTGGTGGTGGGAAAATTATTGGAAAGAATTCTGAAGAACAGGATAAATCTTCATTTAGGAAGACACGGATTAATCAAGGATAGTCAGCACGGATTTGTTAAGGGAAGGTTGTGTCTGACAAACTTGATTGAATTTTTTGAGGAGGTAACAAGGAGGGTAGATGAGGGCGGTGCATTTGATGTAGTGTATATGGACTTCAGCAAGGCTTTTGATAAGGTTCCACATGGCCGACTGGTCACGAAGTTAAAAGCCAGGGCAAAGTGTCAAGTTGGATTCAAAACTGGCTCGGAGACAGGAAGCAGAGGGTAATGGTTGATGGGTGTTTTTGTGACTGGAAGGCTGTTTCCAGTGGGGTTCCGCAGGGCTCAGTAATAGGTCCCTTGCTTTTTGTGGTATATATCAATGATCTTGACTTGAATATAGGGGGTATGATTGAGAAGTTTGCAGATGATACTAAAATCGGCTGTGGTTGATACTGAAGAAGGAAGCTGTAGACTGCAGGAAGATATCAATAAATTGGTCAGGTGGGCAGAACAGTGGCAAATGGAATTCAATCCGGAGAAGTGTGAGGTAATGCATTTGGGGAGGGCTAACAAGGAAAGGGAATACACATTAAATGGTAGGACACTGAGTAGTGTAGAGAAACAAAGGGACCTTGGAGTGCATGTCCACAGATCCCTGAAGGTAGCAGGCCAGGTAGATAAGGTGGTTAAGAAGGCATACAGAATGCTTGCCTTTATTAGCCATGGCACAGAATACAAGAGCAGGGGGGTTATGCTTCAACTGTATAAAACACTAGTTAGGCCTCAGCTAGAGTACTGCGTGCAGTTCTGGTCACCGCATTGCAGGAAAGATGTGATTGCACTAGAGAAGGTACAGAGGGTATTTACAAGGATGTTGCCGGGAGTAGAGAATCTTAGCTATGAGGAAAGACTGGATAGGCAGGGTCTGTTTTCCTTGGAACAGAGGAGGCTGAGGGGAGACCTTATTGAGGTGTATAAAATTATGAGGGGCCTAGATAAAGTGGATAGAAAGGACCTATTTCCCTTAGCAGAGGGGTCAAAAACCAGGGGGCACAGATTTAAAGTAATTGGTGGAAGGTTTAGAGGGGATTTGAGGGGAAATTTCTTCACCCAGAGGGTTGTGGGGGTCTGGAACTCACTGCCTGAAAGGGTGGTAGAGGCAGGAACCCTAACCACATTTAAAAAGTGCTTGGATGTGCACTTGGGGTGCTCTAACCTGCAGGGCTACGGACCAAGAGCTGGGAAGTGGGATTAGGCTGGATAGCTCTTTGTTGGCCGGCACGGACACGATGGGCCAAAATGGCCTCCTTCCGTGCTGTAACTTTCTATGATTCTATGATTCTATGAAATAATTTTAAAAGGGAGTTGGACGAGTACTTGAGAATGAGGAACTCACAGGGTTACGGACGAAAAGCGGGGGTGTGGGACTGAGCATGACTGCTCTTTCAGAGAGCCAGCGCAGGCACGACGGGCCGAATGGCCTCCTTCTGTGCTGTACGTTTCTATGATTCATGAGCGAGACTCTGACTGTTCGGCTGCACTGGCAGCAGCAGAGAGTTTCTCAGTCCCCATCCCGAGGGTGGTACATCATGTGACTAGCGACCTCCCTGTCTGTATTGACTTGATCTGTGTGTCGCCTCTTTTGCGACCATTCAACCTACTGCTTTCTTAGACAGCAGGGGATTTGTCACCAGTAGGGGCTTGTTCAGCCCTGGCCTCAGCACGTAGCACTCTTGCCTCTGAGGCATCAGTTTGTGGGTTCATAGTCCCACCCTCAGAGACTTGAGCACAAAATCCAGGCTGACACTCCCAGTGCAGGAAGGCAGATTATTATCTGAGCGGCAATAGATTGGGAAAAGGGGAAGTGCAACAAGGCCTGGGTGTCCTTGTGCACCAGTCGCTGAAGGTAAGCATGCAGGTGCAACAGGCGATTAAGAAGGCAAATGGTATGTTGGCCTTCATAGCGAGAGGGTTCAAGTACAGGAGCAAGGATGTCTTGCTACAGTTGTAAAGGGCCTTGGTGAGACCACACCTTGAGTATTGTGTGCAGTTTTGGTCACCTTATCTTGGAAGGATGTTCTTGCCATGGAGCGAGTGCAGCGAAGATTCACCAGACGGATACCTGGAATGACGTCTGAAGAGAGATTGGGTCGATTAGGCTTATATTCGCTAGAGTTTAGAAGACTGACAGGGGATCTCATTGAAACTTATAAAATTCTAACAGGACTAGACAGACTAGATGCAGGAAGGATGTTCCTGATGGTCAGGGAGTCCAGAACCAGGCGTCACAGTCTAAGGATAAGGGGTAAGCCATTTAGGATAGAGATGAGGAGGAATTTCTTCACCCAGAGAGTGGTGAACCTGTGGAATTCTCTACCACAGAAGGCAATAGAGGCCAATTCATTAAATATATTCAAGAAGGAGTTAGATATATTTCTTAAGGCTAAAGGGATCAAGGGATATGGGGAGAAGGCAGGAACAGGGTACTGAATTTGGATGATCAGCCATGATCGCATTAAATGGCGGCGCGGGCTCGAGGGGTCGAATGGCCTACTCCTGCTCCTACCTTCTATGTTTCTATGTTTCTATGGAGTGCGGCACTGTCGGGGGGGCCGTCTTTCCGACTGCGGTGCTCAGTGGGTCAGTTATTGGGAGTGAGAACTTTTGGCTGATCTTTCTCCTCCCGCTGTAGCATAGCTGAGCCCGAGAGTAGTGCTCCCATCACTGTAGCAACTGCGATCACTTAATTCAGCTTAGTCAACCGATCGGAGAAAGAAAGAAAGAGGCAAAGAAAGAAAGTGGGAAAGAAAGTAAGAAGGAAAGAGAGAACGAAAAAGAGAAAGACTGAAAGAAAGAGAGAAAGAAAAAGAGAGAAAAAAGGAAAGAATTTGCATTTATATAGCACCTTCCACAACCTCAGAACATTCCAAATGTCACGTTTCCCACAGTACAACACTTTAAAAGTATTTCAATGACTGTGAAGCACTTTGGGACGTCCTGAGGTTGTGAAAGGTGCTACAGAAATGCAAGTCTTTCTTTTCTTTTCTGTTTGTTTTGAGTTAACCCTTTGTTTCTTGGGCCTACACTCATTGGAGTTTAGAAGAATGAGAGGTGATCTTATTGAAACATAGAAGATGCTGAGGGGGCTTCACAGGGTGGATGCGGTGAGGATATTTCCCCTCATGGGGGAATCTAGAACTCGGGGGTATAGTTTCAGAATAAGGGGGCATCCATTTAAGATGGAGATGAGGAGGAATTTCTTCTCTCAGAGGGTCGTGAATCTGTGGAATTCTCTGCCCCAGAGAGCTGTGGAGGCGGGTCATTGAATATATTTAAGGTGGAGATAGACAGATTTTTGAATGATAAGGGGGTCAAGGGTTATGGGGAGCGGGCAGGGAAGTGAAGTTGAGGCCAAGATCAGATCAGCCATGATCTTATTGAATGACGGAGCAGGTTTGAGGGGCCGAATCACCTACTCCTGCTCCTATTTCTTATATATAAGTTTCCCCTGTTCCTGTTTTTTTGTCTTTGATCTCTCAGATAGGCAGAAATAGAAGTGATTCAACAGCCTGCTCTCCAGCACATGAAAGAGATCACAAACAAGCAGCGCAGAGCTGCACGTGGAAAGTTCCACTCGCTGCCGCTCACAGTCCCAAGGGGGAGATGAGGAAACGTTTCTGTTACGCGGCGAGTTGTTGTGATCTGGAACGCGCTGCCTGAAAGGGCGGAGGAAGCATAATTCAATAGTAACTTTCAAAAGGGAGTTGGATAAATACTTGACATGGAGAAAGTCTGCAGGGCTACGGGGAAAGAGCAGGGGGGCGTGAGTGGGATTAATTGGATAGCTCTACCAAAGAGCCGGCACAGGCGCGATGGGCCGAACGGCCTCCTTCTGCGCGGTGTGATTCTCCCAACAGGCCCTTGAGGTGAAAGGAAAGAGGGGGAGGAGAAGAAAAAAAAAAGATCTGAAGAAAAATGATTTAACATGAAACAACCACACGAGCAGAGAGCAACATGTGGTCCTCCGCCTCAAGAGGTTTGCCTAGAATAATGCCTGTGTTCATGGTTTTTAACAGGGGAATGGTCCCAGAGGGAAGCTATGCCCTTCGCTATATAATAAATCATTTATAACTCGGTGAGCTGGGTTTCAGCCTAGCTCTTGTAAACATGATATATTAAAGACTTGTTATTTTGTTTTGTATCCAGCGGCTTTCCTGGGAGTGTTGTACAAATCAAAGGGGTTTGACAGAAGACACGGGGCACTCCAGGCCCCTGCTGACAGTATTGGCACCTGTCCAGAGCTCTGAACCGATGCTTGGAGACTCTCGCAAGTTCTGTTAAGCAATCTGCTCATCAAAATGGATTCACGCACAGTACACAGCGGGTAACAGGGAAGAATGAAAGAAAGGCTTGTACACAGCGGGTAAAAGGGAACGATTCACCCCGTCTGGTACTGTGCGACCCGTGTGAGTCTCAGTGTCAGCTCCTGTACATGTACAGTACACAGCGGGTAAAAGGGAACGATTCACTCCCGTCTGGTACTGTACGGCCCATGTGTGTCTCAGTGTCAGCTCCTGTACATGTACAGTACACAGCGGGTAAAAGGGAACGATTCACCCCGTCTGGTACTGTGCGACCCGTGTGTGTCTCAGTGTCAGCTCCTGTACATGTACAGTACACAGCGGGTAAAAGGGAATGATTCACTCCCGTCTGGTACTGTACGGCCCGTGTGTGTCTCAGTGTCAGCTCCTGTACATGTACAGTACACAGCGGGTAAAAGGGAATGATTCACTCCCGTCTGGTACTGTGCGACCCGTGTGTGTCTCACTGTCAGCTCCTGTACATGTACAGTACACAGCGGGTAAAAGGGAACGATTCACCCCGTCTGGTACTGTACAGCCCGTGTGTGTCTCAGTGTCAGCTCCTGTACATGTACAGCATACAGCGGGTAAAAGGGAACGATTCACTCCCGTCTGGTACTGTGCGACCCGTGTGTGTCTCAGTGTCAGCTCCTGTACATGTACAGTACACAGCGGGTAACAGGGAACGATTCACTCCCGTCTGGTACTGCGCGACCCGTGTGTGTCTCAGTGTCAGCTCCTGTACATGTACAGTACACAGCGGGTAAAAGGGAACGATTCACCCCGTCTGGTACTGTGCGACCCGTGTGTGTCTCAGTGTCAGCTCCTGTACATGTACAGCACACAGCGGGTAAAAGGGAACGATTCACTCCCGTCTGGTACTGTGCGACCCGTGTGTGTCTCAGTGTCAGCTCCTGTACATGTACAGTACACAGCGGGTAAAAGGGAACGATTCACTCCCGTCTGGTACTGTACAGCCCGTGTGAGTCTCAGTGTCAGCTCCTGTACATGTACAGCATACAGCGGGTAACAGGGAATGATTCACCCCCGTCTGGTACTGTGCGACCCGTGTGTGTCTCAGTGTTAGCTCCTGTACATGTACAGTACACACCGGGTAAAAGGGAACGATTCACTCCCGTCTGGTACTGTACAGCCCGTGTGTGTCTCAGTGTCAGCTCCTGTACATGTACAGCATACAGCGGGTAACAGGGAACGATTCACCCCCGTCTGGTACTGTGCGACCCGTGTGAGTCTCAGTGTCAGCTCCTGTACATGTACAGTACACAGCGGGTAAAAGGGAACGATTCACTCCCGTCTGGTACTGCACAGCCCGTGTGTGTCTCAGTGTCAGCTCCTGTACATGTACAGTACACAGCGGGTAAAAGGGAATGATTCACCCCGTCTGGTACTGTACAGCCCGTGTGTGTCTCAGTGTCAGCTCCTGTACATGTACAGTACACAGCGGGTAAAAGGGAACGATTCACCCCGTCTGGTACTGTGCGACCCGTGTGTGTCTCAGTGTCAGCTCCTGTACATGTACAGCATACAGCGGGTAAAAGGGAACGATTCACCCCGTCTGGTACTGTGCGACCAGTGTGTGTCTCAGTGTCAGCTCCTGTACATGTACAGCATACAGCGGGTAAAAGGGAACGATTCACCCCGTCTGGTACTGTGCGACCCGTGTGTGTCTCAGTGTCAGCTCCTGTACATGTACAGTACACAGCGGGTAAAAGGGAACGATTCACTCCCGTCTGGTACTGTGCGACCCGTGTGTGTCTCAGTGTCAGCTCCTGTACATGTACAGCATACAGCGGGTAAAAGGGAACGATTCACCCCGTCTGGTACTGTGCGACCCGTGTGTGTCTCAGTGTCAGCTCCTGTACATGTACAGTACACAGCGGGTAAAAGGGAACGATTCATCCCGTCTGGTACTGTGCGACCCGTGTGTGTCTCAGTGTCAGCTCCTGTACATGTACAGCACACAGCGGGTAAAAGGGAACGATTCACTCCCGTCTGGTACTGTGCGACCCGTGTGTGTCTCAGTGTCAGCTCCTGTACATGTACAGCATACAACGGGTAACAGGGAACGATTCACTCCCATCTGGTACTGTACGGCCCGTGTGAGTCTCAGTGTCAGCTCCTGTACATGTACAGTACACAGCGGGTAAAAGGGAACGATTCACTCCCGTCTGGTACTGTACAGCCCGTGTGTGTCTCAGTGTCAGCTCCTGTACATGTACAGCATACAGCGGGTAACAGGGAACGATTCACCCCCGTCTGGTACTGTGCGACCCGTGTGTGTCTCAGTGTTAGCTCCTGTACATGTACAGTACACACCGGGTAAAAGGGAACGATTCACTCCCGTCTGGTACTGTACAGCCCGTGTGTGTCTCAGTGTCAGCTCCTGTACATGTACAGCATACAGCGGGTAACAGGGAACGATTCACCCCCGTCTGGTACTGTGCGACCCGTGTGTGTCTCAGTGTCAGCTCCTGTACATGTACAGTACACACCGGGTAAAAGGGAACGATTCACTCCCGTCTGGTACTGTACAGCCCGTGTGTGTCTCAGTGTCAGCTCCTGTACATGTACAGTACACAGCGGGTAAAAGGGAACGATTCACTCCCGTCTGGTACTGTGCGACCCGTGTGTGTCTCAGTGTCAGCTCCTGTACATGTACAGTACACAGCGGGTAAAAGGGAACGATTCACCCCGTCTGGTACTGTGCGACCCGTGTGTGTCTCAGTGTCAGCTCCTGTACATGTACAGTACACAGCGGGTAAAAGGGAACCATTCACTCCCGTCTGGTACTGTGCGACCCGTGTGAGTCTCAGTGTCAGCTCCTGTACATGTACAGTACACAGCGGGTAAAAGGGAACGATTCACTCCCGTCTGGTACTGTACAGCCCGTGTGTGTCTCAGTGTCAGCTCCTGTACATGTACAGTACACAGCGGGTAAAAGGGAATGATTCACCCCGTCTGGTACTGTACAGCCCGTGTGTGTCTCAGTGTCAGCTCCTGTACATGTACAGTACACAGCGGGTAAAAGGGAACGATTCACCCCGTCTGGTACTGTGCGACCCGTGTGTGTCTCAGTGTCAGCTCCTGTACATGTACAGCATACAGCGGGTAAAAGGGAACGATTCACCCCGTCTGGTACTGTGCGACCAGTGTGTGTCTCAGTGTCAGCTCCTGTACATGTACAGCATACAGCGGGTAAAAGGGAACGATTCACCCCGTCTGGTACTGTGCGACCCGTGTGTGTCTCAGTGTCAGCTCCTGTACATGTACAGTACACAGCGGGTAAAAGGGAACGATTCACTCCCGTCTGGTACTGTGCGACCAGTGTGTGTCTCAGTGTCAGCTCCTGTACATGTACAGTACACAGCGGGTAAAAGGGAACGATTCACTCCCGTCTGGTACTGTGCGACCAGTGTGTGTCTCAGTGTCAGCTCCTGTACATGTACAGCATACAGCGGGTAAAAGGGAACGATTCACTCCCTGTCTGGTACTGTGCGACCCGTGTGTGTCTCAGTGTCAGCTCCTGTACATGTACAGCATACAGCGGGTAAAAGGGAACGATTCACTCCCGTCTGGTACTGTGCGACCAGTGTGTGTCTCAGTGTCAGCTCCTGTACATGTACAGTACACAGCGGGTAAAAGGGAACGATTCACCCCGTCTGGTACTGTGCGACCCGTGTGTGTCTCAGTGTCAGCTCCTGTACATGTACAGCACACAGCGGGTAAAAGGGAACGATTCACTCCCGTCTGGTACTGTGCGACCCGTGTGTGTCTCAGTGTCAGCTCCTGTACATGTACAGTACACAGCGGGTAAAAGGGAACGATTCACTCCCCTCTGGTACTGTACGACCAGTGTGTGTCTCAGTGTCAGCTCCTGTACATGTACAGTACACAGCGGGTAAAAGGGAACCATTCACTCCCGTCTGGTACTGTACGACCAGTGTGTGTCTCAGTGTCAGCTCCTGTACATGTACAGTACACAGCGGGTAAAAGGGAACCATTCACTCCCGTCTGGTACTGTGCGACCCGTGTGTGTCTCAGTGTCAGCTCCTGTACACGTACAGTACACAGCGGGTAAAAGGGAATGATTCACTCCCGTCTGGTACTGTACAACCCGTGTGTATCTCAGTGTCAGCTCCTGTACATGTACAGTACACAGCGGGTAAAAGGGAACGATTCACTCCGTCTGGTACTGTGCGACCCGTGTGTGTCTCAGTGTCAGCTCCTGTACATGTACAGCATACAGCGGGTAAAAGGGAACCATTCACTCCCGTCTGGTACTGTGCGACCCGTGTGTGTCTCAGTGTCAGCTCCTGTACACGTACAGTACACAGCGGGTAAAAGGGAACGATTCACTCCCGTCTGGTACTGTACGGCCCGTGTGTGTCTCAGTGTCAGCTCCTGTACATGTACAGTACACAGCGGGTAAAAGGGAACGATTCACCCCCTCTGGTACTGTGCGACCCGTGTGTGTCTCAGTGTCAGCTCCTGTACATGTACAGTACACAGCGGGTAAAAGGGAACGATTCACTCCCGTCTGGTACTGTACAGCCCGTGTGTGTCTCAGTGTCAGCTCCTGTACATGTACAGTACACAGCGGGTAAAAGGGAACGATTCACTCCCGTCTGGTACTGTGCGACCCGTGTGTGTCTCAGTGTCAGCTCCTGTACATGTACAGCATACAGCGGGTAAAAGGGAATGATTCACTCCCGTCTGGTACTGTGCGACCCGTGTGTGTCTCAGTGTCAGCTCCTGTACATGTACAGTACACAGCGGGTAAAAGGGAACGATTCACTCCCGTCTGGTACTGTGCGACCCGTGTGTGTCTCAGTGTCAGCTCCTGTACATGTACAGTACACAGCGGGTAAAAGGGAATGATTCACCCCGTCTGGTACTGTGCGACCCGTGTGAGTCTCAGTGTCAGCTCCTGTACATGTACAGTACACAGCGGGTAAAAGGGAACAATTCACTCCCGTCTGGTACTGTGCGACACGTGTGTGTCTCAGTGTCAGCTCCTGTACATGTACAGTACACAGCGGGTAAAAGGGAACCATTCACTCCCGTCTGGTACTGTACAGCCCGTGTGTGTCTCAGTGTCAGCTCCTGTACATGTACAGTACACAGCGGGTAAAAGGGAACGATTCACTCCCATCTGGTACTGTGCGACCCGTGTGTGTCTCAGTGTCAGCTCCTGTACATGTACAGTACACAGCGGGTAAAAGGGAACCATTCACTCCCGTCTGGTACTGTACAGCCCGTGTGTGTCTCAGTGTCAGCTCCTGTACATGTACAGTACACAGCGGGTAAAAGGGAACGATTCACTCCCGTCTGGTACTGTGCGCCCCGTGTGTGTCTCAGTGTCAGCTCCTGTACATGTATAGTACACAGCGGGTAAAAGGGAACGATTCACTCCCATCTGGTACTGTACAGCCCGTGTGTGTCTCAGTGTCAGCTCCTGTACATGTACAGTACACAGCGGGTAAAAGGGAACGATTCACTCCCATCTGGTACTGTGCGACCCGTGTGTGTCTCAGTGTCAGCTCCTGTACATGTACAGTACACAGCGGGTAAAAGGGAACGATTCACCCCGTCTGGTACTGTGCGACCCGTGTGTGTCTCAGTGTCAGCTCCTGTACATGTACAGCACACAGCGGGTAAAAGGGAACCATTCACTCCCGTCTGGTACTGTACAGCCCGTGTGTGTCTCAGTGTCAGCTCCTGTACATGTACAGTACACAGCGGGTAAAAGGGAACCATTCACTCCCGTCTGGTACTGTGCGACCCGTGTGTGTCTCAGTGTCAGCTCCTGTACATGTACAGCACACAGCAGGTAAAAGGGAACCATTCACTCCCGTCTGGTACTGTGCGACCCGTGTGTGTCTCAGTGTCAGCTCCTGTACATGTACAGTACACAGCGGGTAAAAGGGAACCATTCACTCCCTATCTGGTACTGTACAGCCCGTGTGTGTCTCAGTGTCAGCTCCTGTACATGTACAGTACACAGCGGGTAAAAGGGAACGATTCACTCCCGTCTGGTACTGTGCGACCCGTGTGAGTCTCAGTGTCAGCTCCTGTACATGTACAGTACACAGCGGGTAAAAGGGAACGATTCACTCCCGTCTGGTACTGTGCGACCCGTGTGTGTCTCAGTGTCAGCTCCTGTACATGTACAGTACACAGCGGGTAAAAGGGAATGATTCACTCCCGTCTGGTACTGTGCGACCCGTGTGTGTCTCAGTGTCAGCTCCTGTACATGTACAGTACACAGCGGGTAAAAGGGAACGATTCACTCCCGTCTGGTACTGTGCGCCCCGTGTGTGTCTCAGTGTCAGCTCCTGTACATGTACAGTACACAGCGGGTAAAAGGGAACCATTCACTCCCGTCTGGTACTGTACAGCCCGTGTGTGTCTCAGTGTCAGCTCCTGTACATGTACAGTACACAGCGGGTAAAAGGGAATGATTCATTCCCATCTGGTACTGTGCGACCCGTGTGTGTCTCAGTGTCAGCTCCTGTACATGTACAGTACACAGCGGGTAAAAGGGAACGATTCACTCCCGTCTGGTACTGTACAGCCCGTGTGAGTCTCAGTGGCAGCTCCTGTACATGTACAGTACACAGCGGGTAAAAGGGAATGATTCACTCCTGTCTGGTACTGTACAGCCCGTGTGTGTCTCAGTGTCAGCTCCTGTACATGTACAGTACACAGCGGGTAAAAGGGACTGATTCACTCCCTGTCTGGTACTGTACAGCCCGTGTGTGTCTCAGTGTCAGCTCCTGTACATGTACAGTACACAGCGGGTAAAAGGGAATGATTCATTCCCATCTGGTACTGTACAGCCCGTGTGAGTCTCAGTGTCAGCTCCTGTACATGTACAGTACACAGCGGGTAAAAGGGAACGATTCATTCCCATCTGGTACTGTACAGCCCGTGTGTGTCTCAGTGTCAGCTCCTGTACATGTACAGTACACAGCGGGTAAAAGGGAATGATTCATTCCCATCTGGTACTGTACAGCCCGTGTGTGTCTCAGTGTCAGCTCCTGTACATTTACAGTACACAGCAGGTAAAAGGGAACGAGTCACTCCCATCTGGTACTGTACAGCCCGTGTGAGTCTCAGTGTCAGCTCCTGTACATGTACAGTACACAGCGGGTAAAAGGGAACGATTCACTCCCTGTCTGGTACTGTACCGCCCGTGTGAGTCTCAGGGGTCGATTTTCATTGACCCGTGGAGTCGGGATTGGAGGCGTGCGGGGGTGTTAAAATCCCGAATTCGGGGGTCCTGACACCATCCCTCCCCCAACCCGCCTCCATGTAAGTTTCAAAGGAGGCAGGTACCCGCCCCGCACTGGGACCCACCTACCTGAGGCGGGAAGAGATTAGTGCCAATTAATTGCCTGTTAACAGGTAGTTAACAGGCAGTTTTTAGCCTAATCCCTATTTTAAAGCTTGAAGTGTGGGATTCCCGATGGCTCCAAACCACGCCAAGTTAGAGGAGTCGGGCCGTCGGGTTGAAGGACTTGGAGGGGTCGAGATGTCGGTGTTCAGGTGAGTGGTGGGTGCATGAGTGCAAAGGTAAGTGTGTTTGGTGTGTCTAAAGTGTGTAAAGAAGTTTAAATTACCTGTACTTACCTTTTCAGCCTTCCTTCCTCTAGGCTTCGGGAGTCCATCATTCAGCCGGCACAGAAAGCAGAATGGCTGCGATCTGTCAAAAGTGACAGCCTTCAGCTTTCTGTGCCGGTGAGATTTCTAACTGAGTCTGTGTAGAAGGACTCAGGTTAGAAGTAAGACTGTCAGTGTTTGACAGCTTCAAACAGCTGTGAAACGCTGATATTTCATCTGTCAAAACGTCTTGACAGATGAAATTTCAGTCTGTGACGTCACCTGTTGCCGGGTGGCCCTTAATTGGCCTGCTGAGCCCGCTGGGCAGGCTCAACAAGGTCAATCAAGTTAAAATCGCATGGATTGGCTGCATCTCGATGGAGGCGGGACTACAACCCCGAAAGTTGTACTCCCGCCTCCTTCCCGACTTCTGAATGAAAATCACCCCCTCAGTGTCAGCTCCTGTACATGTACAGTACACAGTGGGTAAAAAGGAACGATTCACTCCCGTCTGGTACTGTACGGCCCGTGTGTGTCTCAGTGTCAGCTCCTGTACATGTACAGTACACAGCGGGTAAAAGGGAATGATTCACTCCCTATCTGGTACTGTACAGCCCGTGTGAGTCTCAGTGTCAGCTCCTGTACATGTACAGTGCACAGCGGGTAAAAGGGAATGATTCACTCCCTATCTGGTACTGTACAGCCCGTGTGTGTCTCAGTGTCAGCTCCTGTACATGTACAGTACACACCGGGTAAAAGGGAACGAGTCACTCCCATATGGTACTGTACAGCCCATGTGTGTCTCAGTGTAAGCTCCTGTACATGTACAGTACACAGCGGGTAAAAGGGAATGATTCACTCCCTATCTGGTACTGTACGGCCCGTGTGTGTCTCAGTGTCAGCTCCTGTACATGTACAGTACACAGCGGGTAAAAGGGAATGATTCACTCCCTATCTGGTACTGTAGGCCCGTGTGAGTCTCAGTGTCAGCTCCTGTACATGTACAGTGCACAGCAGGTAAAAGGGAACGATTCACTCCTGTCTGGTACTGTACAGCCCGTGTGAGTCTCAGTGTCAGCTCCTGTACATGTACAGTACACACCGGGTAAAAGGGAACGAGTCACTCCCATCTGGTACTGTACAGCCCATGTGTGTCTCAGTGTCAGCTCCTGTACATGTACAGTACACAGCGGGTAAAAGGGAATGATTCACTCCCTATCTGGTACTGTACGGCCCGTGTGTGTCTCAGTGTCAGCTCCTGTACATGTACAGTACACAGCGGGTAAAAGGGAATGATTCACTCCCTATCTGGTACTGTAGGCCTGTGTGAGTCTCAGTGTCAGCTCCTGTACATGTACAGTGCACAGCAGGTAAAAGGGAACGATTCACTCCCGTCTGGTAATGTACAGCCCGTGTGAGTCTCAGTGTCAGCTCCTGTACATGTACAGTACACACCGGGTAAAAGGGAACGAGTCACTCCCATCTGGTACTGTACAGCCCATGTGTGTCTCAGTGTCAGCTCCTGTACATGTACAGTACACAGCGGGTAAAAGGGAATGATTCACTCCCTATCTGGTACTGTACGGCCCGTGTGAGTCTCAGTGTCAGCTCCTGTACATGTACAGTACAGACTAGGTAAAAGGGAACGATTCACTCCCGTCTGGTACTGTACAGCCCGTGTGAGTCTCAGTGTCAGCTCCTGTACATGTACTGTACACAGCGGGTAAAAGGGAACGATTCACTCCCGTCTGGTACTGTGCGACCCGTGTGTGGCTCAGTGTCAGCTCCTGTACATGTACTGTACACAGCGGGTAAAAGGGAACGATTCATTCCCATCTGGTACTGTACAGCCCGTGTGAGTCTCAGTGTCAGCTCCTGTACATGTACAGTACACAGCGGGTAAAAGGGAACGATTCACTCCCGTCTGGTACTGTGCGACCCGTGTGTGTCTCAGTGTCAGCTCCTGTACATGTACTGTACACAGCGGGTAAAAGGGAATGATTCATTCCCATCTGGTACTGTACAACCCGTGTGAGTCTCAGTGTCAGCTCCTGTACATATACAGTACACAGCGGGTAAAAGGGAACGATTCACTCCCTGTCTGGTACTGTACAGCCCGTGTGAGTCTCAGGGGTCGATTTTCATTGACCCGTGGAGTCAGGATTGGAGGCGTGCGGGGTGTTAAAATCCCAAATTCGGGGGTCCTGACACCATCCCTCCCCCAACCCGCCTCCATGTAAGTTTCAAAGGAGGCAGGTCCCCGCCCCGCACTGGGACCCACCTACCCGAGGCGGGAAGAGATTAGTGCCAATTAATTGCCTGTTAACAGGTAGTTAACAGGCAGTTTTTAGCCTAATCCCTATTTTAAAGCTTGAAGTGTGGGATTCCCGATGGCTCCAAACCACGCCAAGTTAGAGGAGTCGGGCCGTCGGGTTGAAGGACTTGGAGGGGTCGAGATGTCGGTGTTCAGGTGAGTGGTGGGTGCATGAGTGCAAAGGTAAGTGTGTTTGGTGTGTCTAAAGTGTGTAAAGAAGTTTAAATTACCTGTACTTACCTTTTCAGCCTTCCTTCCTCTAGGCTTCGGGAGTCCATCATTCAGCCGGCACAGAAAGCAGAATGGCTGCGATCTGTCAAAAGTGACAGCCTGCAGCTTTCTGAAAACTGTTCTTTCATTGGGGCCCTAACTGTGGGGACGTGTAACTAAAATGTCCCCTTATTTCTGACAATGGTAAGCCTATTTCTCGCTTGGAATGACAGTAGAATTCTGACCAGCGCTACTCTGAGATCAATTAAAAGCAGGACTCCCCCCACCCCCCATCCCCCCCACTCAGCTGCTAGTTAAGGGTCTTCAACGGGTTCAGCCTAGACGAAGGTGAAAGCCAACTTCACAGGGGGATTTTTGGTCTGGATGTTTGAAGAAATTTGTTGGAGGGGATCACCTTGGGTTCTGATGAACAGTGCTCATTCACGGGCCCTCTGCCTTACATAGCCAGGCACTTAATCGAGAAAAAGGCTTTTGTAAATATCTCATAAAAGGACCACGGGACACAGAGCAATAAACGGGTCCTTTTGTGTGTCGAAACACAATAAAGAAACAAGACAAAACAAAACCTTTAAGGGTAATTTAACCCTACGGGCACTGACTCCAACTGTGTGCGCCCCTCCCTCCGAAAAATAGACCACTTCAAACATCGATCTTGAGTGGGGTTTACACACTCCGGACTCAAAGTCCGCTAAGCCTGGTGATCACCAGGTGTAATTCACACTTGCTGTTCAGAGCTAGAAAGATAAAGAAAGAGACTTGCATTTTTACAGCGCCTTTCACGACCTCAGGACGTCCCAAAGCGCTTTACAGCCAATGAAGTACTGTTGAAGTGTAATCATAGAGTCATGGGGGGAAAAATTCAGTTGTTTGCGCCTCCTGTTAGAGCCTTAAGAGGGCGCCAATTGGGGCACAAAGCAACTAGCGCCCAGGCGCGGCGATGTTTGTGCCGCTCGCGAAATTAACTAGACATTTTGCAGCAGCGCTAAACACTACTGCCACGATCTCCTGCGCCGGCAGATCGTGACGTCAGTCGAGTGCGCAACGCCCCGTTAACGCCTCGGACCGGACATTGAGTGGCGCCCCCTGCCTTCCCACCTGCCGCTAGCAACGACAGGTTGAGGGGAGCGTTTTGCAGTCAGAAAGGGACTGGGGGAGCGCTATTTAAAGGTGATCGCTTCCTGCCTTTTTTTGTAGGTGACATTTTTGCACCACGCATTCTGAGAGAGAGAGAGAGAGAGAGACTTCCGGAGAGATTCAATGCTGTGTAAAGGAGTTTAGGGTACTGAGCAGCACTTTGCAGGTTCATTTTGATTTGCCCTTCCTTGTATCGATTTAGAAGAGACTGTGGGGGCTGCACTCTGAGCTCTTTCCCTGGGTCTCTCCATTGTTCTTTCCAGCAGATTTGATGTACAGGTCTCTCCAGGCCGAGATTCAAGGCTGCAAAGAGCAGGGTGTGGATGGAGAACAAGATCGACCCTCCCCTTTAAGAATTGGCCAGTGCCAGTGTGTCTGTGTTCCATTGCTGACTGACATCACATGAGCTTCGCCAGCGCTATGAGGTAGCGCCTCGCTCCTCGGCCTTAGCGCCTTAAGAGATGTGTGAAGCGCCTGATTTAGCGCTCCAATCACCTCCAGGGGCGATAAAAGCCAAGTTTGCTGTCGAAGGCGATAATTAGCGCCAGGCGCTAAACTTTGCGCACCGCCAATAATGGCGCCCCAAATGGGGCGATACCGAATTTTTCCCCCAGAGACTTCTGGAGAGATTCAATGCTGTGTGAGAGTTTTGGGTACTGAGCAGCACTTTACAGGTTTATTTTGATTTGCCCTTCCTTGCTTCGCCAGCGCTCTGAGGTAGCGCCTCGCTCCTCGGCCTTTGCGCTTTAAGAGAGGTGTGTAGCGCCTGATTTAGCGCTCCAATCACCTCCAGGGCGATAAAAGCCAAGTTTGCTGTCGGAGGCGATAATTAGCGCCAGGCGCTAAACTTTGCGCACGGCCGATAATGGCGCCCCAAATGGGGCGATACTGAATTTTTCCCCATAGAATTATACAGCACGGAAAGAA
Source organism: Somniosus microcephalus (assembly GCF_052327205.1). Lineage (NCBI taxonomy): Eukaryota > Metazoa > Chordata > Chondrichthyes > Squaliformes > Somniosidae > Somniosus > Somniosus microcephalus. Next base: position 375,445,900 of record NC_140988.1, on the reverse strand, counting down.
GCCCTTCGGCCCATCGTGTCCACGCTGGCCATCAAGCCCTGTCTATTCTAATCCCATTTTCCAGCACTTGGTCTGTAGCCTTGTATGCTGTGGGGTTTCAAGTGCTCATCTAAATGCTTCTTGAATGTTGTGAGGGCTCCTGCCTCTACCACCCTTTCAGGCAGTGAGTTCCAGATCACTGTTGTAATTGGAGGGGAGGGGGCAGGAATTGGAGGGGAGGGGGCAGGAATTGGAGGGGAGGGGGCAGGAATTGGAGGGGAGGGAACAGGAATCCGCCTAAAAGGGTCCGTGTCATGACAGCAGCCATGACACCAGCAGGGTCTGCCACTCCCGCTCCCGCTCTGAGCACAGGATAGACCTCCTGTTTCCGCGAGATGGTCAGTTGAAGGGTGGGTCAGATTTTTTTTTGAGACTCGTTCTCGGGATGTGGGCGTTGCTGGCATTTATTGCCCATTCCTGGTTGCCCTGAGAAGGTGGCGATACAACTGGGGGGCAGTTACGAGTCCACCACTTCGGTGTGGGACTGGAGTCACATATAAGGCCCAGACCGGGTAACAACAGCAGGTTTTCTTCTCTAAAGGGACATTAGTGAACCGGCTGGGTTTTTAACGACAATCCGACAGCTTTATGGTCACCATTACTTTATTTGAGCACAAAAATCTAGGCCGACACACCAGTGCAGTACTGAGGGGGGTGCTGCATTGTCAGAGGTGCTGCCTTTCAGATGAGGCATTAAACCGAGGCCCCGTCTGCCCTCTCAGTTGGATGTAAAAGATCCCATGGCACTATTTCGAAGAAAAGCAGGGGAGTTTTCCCCCGGTGTCCTGGGGCCAATATTGATCCCTCAACCAACATCATTAAAACAGATTATCTGGTCATTATCTCATTGCTGTTTGTGGGAGCTTGCTGTACGCAAATTGGCTGCCGCATTTCCTACATTACATAGAAACATAGAAACATAGAAACTAGGAGCAGGAGTAGGCCATTCAGCCCTTCGAGCCTGCTCCGCCATTCAACGAGATCATGGCTGATCATCCAAACCCTTAGCACCCGATCCCTACACCGACAGCCATCCCACCCAAGCCCTATCCCCGTAACCCCACGTATTTAATCCCCCCTAACACTAAGGGCCAATTTTTTTTATCATGGCCAATCAACCTAACCCGCACATCTTTGGACTGTGGGAGGAAACCGGAGCACCCGGAGGAAACCCACGCAAACACGGGGAGAATGTGCAAACTCCACACAGTCACCCGAGGCCGGATTTGAACCCGGGTCCCTGGCGCTGTGAGGCAACAGTGCTAACCACTATGCCACCGTGCTGCCCCAGTGCCCCTACAACAGTGACTCCACTTCGAAAAGAACTTAATTGGCTGTAAAGCTTTGGGACGTCCTTCACAGAGCCATGAAAAAGAAGGAGCTATTAAAAATGGTGACTAAAAGCTTGGTCAAAGAGTTGGTTTTTAAGGAGGGCCTTAAAGGAGGAGCGAGAGAGGTAGAGAGGGGGAAAGGCTTCGGGAGATAATTCCAGAGTCTAGGATTTAGAAGGCACAGCCTCCAATGATGGGGCGAAGGGACGGGGAGAGGTCTAGGGGGAAGAGTGGTGGAAAGGAGAGCTCTGTTGGGGTGGGTGGAGGGGGCAGGGTTGTACAGTGGAAGAGTGGAGCCACACCAGGGCAGTCCCACTGAGTGGGACAACAGAGGAGAGGTGTTGGAGGAGGAAGGTACGGTCGACCGTGTCAATGAACAACTAAAAAGAGGCAAAACCAGGCGGCCAGCAGTAGAACCAAAGAAGGGCACTGAGGTAGACTGTTCGGCCCATCGTGCCTGCACTGCGTCTTTGCTAGGACAACCCAGAACGTACCCCAGGGAGCTGAAGTTCTCGCCGATGTCCTAGGGCCAATATTTATCCCTCAATCAGCATCACTAAAAACAACCCCAGATGATCTGGCCATCATCACATTGCTGTTTGCAGGACCTTGCTGTGCGCAAACTGGCTGCCGCGTTTCCGACATTACAACAGTGGCCACACTTCAAAATTGGCTGTAAAGTGCTTTGGGACATCCTGAGTTGGTGAAAGGCACTGTATAAATGGCAAGTCTTCTGACACTGGCCGACCCAGTTGGGAGTAATCGGTATCTGAAGGAGCTGCAGAGGTTACGACAGAGAACAGGGCCCCGGTTTTCATCAGGAGAAATTTCTGTTTCTCTTTTAAGGTTTGATTTAATATCCCCTGGTGTCTAATTCTATCAGAGGAGCCTGTGATATATTGCTGTGTGACGAGAATCTAATTTTAGCAGTAATTATGTATGGAACTAGGTTTAATGCAGCCTCATTAATCTTCACACAGCTCAGAGAGTCAAGCCTAATGATGAGAAAAATAAAATGCCAAACGACTGTTAATGATTCTTCTATTCTTAGATTGACCTCCTCCCCCCCTCATCTCTCCTTTTCTGAAGGTCCTGACTAATGGCGGGACGTAGTCCCACGGGCGTTAGTGGTCACTAGTACAAATTAAAGAAAGAAATACTTGCATTTATATAACACCTTTCATGACCCAAAGCGCTTTACAGCCAATGTGGTACGTTTTGAAGTGGAGTCGCTGTTGTAATGTAGGAAACACGGCAGCCAATTTGCGCACAGCAAGCTCCCGCAAACAGCAATGTGATAATGACCAGATCATCTGCTTTTGTGATGTTGATTGAGGGATAAGTATTGGCCCAGGACACAGAGTAGAACTCCCCTGTTCCTCTTCGAATAGTGCCGTGGGATCTTTTACGTCCACCTGAGAGAGCAGACGGGGGCCTCGGTTTGACGTCTCATCCGAACAACAGCACCGCCGACAGTGCAGCGCTCCCTCGGTACTGCGCTGGGTGTGTCAGCCTGGATTTTTGTGCTCAAGTCTCTGGAACGGGACTTGAACCCGCGACCTTCTGACTCAGAGGCGAGGGTGCTACCCACTGAGCCACAGCTGACACAGAGCATCGTGGGCTCTTGGACCCACGCCCCAGGATGCCGGTGCCTCCAGGGGAGCGTGCGAGAAACCTGCAGGGACAGAGAGAAGCAAAACTCCCCTGGATAATGTTATAGCATCACACAGCACAGAAGGAGGCCAATCGGCCCATCGTGCCCAAGCCTATTCTTACAAATCCAGATTTCCACTGCATTTTGTGTGAAAAAGGTGCTTCCTGACATCACCCCCGAACGGTCTGGCTCTTATTTTAAGATTATGTCCTCTTGTTCTGGATTCCCCCACCAGAGGAAATAATATCTCTCTCTCGCTACCCTGTCAAATCCTTGTAACGTTTTAAATACCTCGATCAGATCAGCCCTCAACCTTCTAAACTCAAGGGAATACAAACCAACTTTATAAAACCTGTCCTCAGAATTTAACCCTTTAACATAGAAACATAGAAACATAGAAGATAGGAGCAGGAGTAGGCCATTCGGCCCCTCGAGCCTGCTCCGCCATTTAATGAGATCATGGCTGATCATCCAAATTCAGTACCCTGTCCCTGCCTTCTCCCCATATCCCTTGATCCCTTTAGCCTTAAGAAATATATCCAACTCCTTCTTGAATATATTTAATGAATTGGCCTCAATAGAAGCCCGGGTAACATTCTGGTGAATCTGCGCTGCTACCCCTCCAAGGCCAATGTGTCCTTCCTGAGGTGCGGTGCCCAGAACTGAACGCCGTGCTCTCGATGGGATCTGACCAAGGCTCTGCACAACTGAATTATAACTTCCTTCCCTTTGTATTCCAACCCATTAGCCTTTTTGATAGTTGTGGTGATTGGAGGTCAATCATCACAGCCCCAGGACATTGCCACAGGAGTTTCTCAGGGCAGTGTCCTAGGCCCAACCACCTTCAGTTGCTTCATCAATGACCTTTCCTCCAACATAAGGTCAGAAATAGGGATGTTTGCTGATGACTGCGCAGTGTTCAGTGCCATTCACAACTCCTCAGATAATGAAGCAGTCCATGCCCGCAAGCAACAAGACCTGGACGACGTTCAGGCTTGGGCTGATAAGTGGCAGGTAACATTCGCGCCACACATGTGCCAGGCAATGACTATCTCCAACAAGTGAGAGTCTAACCACCTCCCCTTGACATTCAACAGTATTACCATCGCCGAATCCCCCTCCATGAACATCCTGGGGGTCACCATTGACCAGAAACTTAACTGGACCAGCCACATAAATACTGTGGCAACAAGAGCAGGTCAGAGGCTAGGTATTCTGCGGTGAGTGTTTCACCTCCTGACTCCCCAAAGCCTTTCCACCATCTACAAGGCACAAGTAAGGTGTGATGGAATATTCTCCACTTGCCTGGATGAGTGCAGCCCCAACAACACTCAAGAAGCTCGACACCATCCAGGACAAAGCAGGCCGCTTGATTGGCACCCCATCCACCACCTTAAACATTCACTCCCTCCACCACCAGCGTACCGTGGCTGCAGTGTGTACCATCTATAAGATGCACTGCAGCAACTCGCCAAGGCTTCTTCGGCAGCACCTCCCAAACCCGCGACCTCTTCCACCTAGAAGGACAAGGGCAGCAGGCTCATGGGAACACCACCACCTCCAAGTTCCCCTCCAAGTCACACACCATCCTGACTTAGAACTATATCACCGCTCCTTCATCGTCGCTGGGTCAGAATCCTGAAAATCCCTCTCTAACAGCACTGTGGGAGTACCTTCACCACGCGGACTGCAGCGGTTCAAGAAGGCGGCTCACCACCACCTTCTCAAGGTCAATTAGGGATGGGCAATAAATGCTGGCCTTGCCAGCGACGCCCACATCCCATAAACGAATAAAAAAAATTACTTTTTGTATCTGTCCACTAACTTTTAGTGATTTGTTTACCTGGACATCTGAATCACTTTGTTCCGCCACAGTTCCCAATCTCCCGCCATTAAGAAAATGATTCAGTTCTGGAGCAAGGGAAGGAATTCACTCACTGCCCTCTTTGATGCCCAGCACAGCTTCAAAGCAACTTTACCCGAACAGATCTCTAAGTCAGTCAAGTTTTGAGCACGTCAAAAACGTGGGAGATTGCAGCAACCAGCAGTTAAGTGATCTTTTCTTGTCTGTGCATAAGGAAGGTACGCTAAACCTTTATAAATCACTGGTTTGGCCTCAGCTGGAGTTCTTCTTAGGCAGTCCCTCGGAACCGAGGATGACTTGCTTCCACATTAAAAATGAGTTCTCAGGTGACTGATGAGTCCAATGCAGGACCTACAGTCTCTGTCACAGGTGGGGCAGACGGTGGTTGAAGGGGCGGGTGGGTGGGGTGCTTGGGTTGACGTGCACTCCTTGCGCTGCCTGCGCTTGACTTCCGCTTGCTCCCGGTGAAGAGGCTCGAGGTGTTTGGCGCCTTCCCGGATGCTTCTCCTCCACTTTGCGCGGTCTTGGGCCAGGGATTCCCAGGTGTCGGTGGGGATGTTGCACTTTTTCAGCTGGAGTACTGTGCGCAATTCTGGGCACCGCTCTTTAGGAAGGATGTTAAGGCCTTGGAGAGGGTGCAGAGGAGATTTACAAGAATGATTCCAGGGATGAGGGACTTCAGTTATGTGGAGCGACTGGAGAAGCTGGGGTTGTTCTCCGTAGAGCAGAGAAGGTGAAGAGGAGATTTAATAGAGGTGTTCAAAATCATGAAGGGTTTCCATAGAATAGATAGAGTAACTGTTTCCACTGGCAGGAGGGTCGGTAACCAGAGGACACAGGTTTATGGTAATTGGCAAAAGAACCAGAGGGAAGAGATGAGGAGAATACTTTTACGCAGCGAGTTGTTGTGATCTGGAACGCGCTGCCTGAAAGGGCGGTGGAAGCAGATTCAATAGTAACTTTCAAAAGGGAATTGGATAAATACTTGAAGGGAAAAAGATTGCCGGGCTATGAAAGAAATAAAGACTTGCAGTAATATAACGCCTTTCACGACCACTGGACATCTCAAAGCGCTTTACAGCCAATGAAGTACTATTTGAAGTGTAGTCACTGTTGCAATGTGGGAAACGCAGCAGCCAATTTGCGCACAGCAAGCTCCCACAAGCAGTAATGTGATAATGACCAGATAATCTGTTTTTAGTGATGTCGGTTGAGGCATAAATATTGGCCCAGGACACCGGGGAGAACTCCCCTGCTCTTCTTTGAAATAGTGGCCATGGGATCTTTACGTCCACCTGAGAGAGCAGATGGGGCCTCGGTTTAACGTCTCATCCGAAAGACGGCACCTCCGACAGTGCAGGGCTATGGGGAAAGAGCGGGTGTGTGGGATTAATTGGATAGCTCTACCAACGAGCCGACACAGGCACGATGGGCCGAATGGCCTCCTCCTGTGCTGATTCATTGATATAAGAGAAGGTGTCTCTGGCCGAGCTGAGCAATGTTAAATACTTCCTCCCGAGGGGGCTGCGGTTGATTGTGAAGCGAGGTTAATCCCAACAGTACGTGGTCAGGCTTTACTTCCTCTCATTGACAGAGCTGCAGTTTGTGTTAGAGCAGGGGTCGGGCGCAGAATGAAACAAACCTTTCACTTGTACACCCGTATGAAAGAGGAATGGAGTGAGGGGGGCGGGGGTGATTTTACTGAGAGCTCACAGAGGGGCATGAATGTGCGGAGCTGCCTGCCCAAGGGAGGGATTGGGTGGATACTGACAGCAAGTCCTCTTTATTGGACAAGGAAGTGATTGAGAGATATGATAGTGGAGGGAATTTTTTAATTTTAGGTTAGACTACTATGGGGTATTAGTGTTTTTCGTTCAAAAGTTTTTGTTTAAATTTTATTGGTGGGGAATGAAATGCTTCACTTTTCAGGCACCCACTGTCCCATCAAACACTCCCAGGGCAGGTACAGCACGGGTTTGATACAGAGTAAAGCTCCCTCTACACTGTCCCATCAAACACTCCCAGGGCAGGTACAGCACAGGTTAGACACTGAGTAAAGCTCTCTCTACACTGTCCTATCAAACACTCCCAGGGCAGGTACAGCACAGGTTAGACACTGAGTAAAGCTCCCTCTACACTGTCCCATCAAACACTCCCAGGGCAGGTACAGCACGGGTTAGATACAGAGTAAAGCTCCCTCTACACTGTCCCATCAAACACTCCCGGGGCAGGTACATCGCGGGTTAGATACAGAGTAAAGCTCCCTCTACACTGTCCCATCAAACACTCCCAGGGCACGTACATCGCGGGTTAGATACAGAGTAAATCTCCCTCTACACTGTCCCATCAAACACTCCCAGGGCAGGTACAGCACGGGCTAGATACAGAGTAAAGCTCCCTCTACACTGTCCCATCAAATACTCCCAGGGCAGGTACAGCACAGGTTAGATACAGAGTAAAGCTCCCTCTACACTGTCCCATCAAACACTCCCAGGGCAGGTACAGCGCAGGTTAGATACAGAGTAAAGCTCCCTCTACACTGTCCCATCAAACACTCCCAGGGCAGGTACAGCACGGGTTAGATACAGATTAAAGCTCCCTCTACACTGTCCCATCAAACATGCCCAGGGCAGGTACAGCATGGGTTAGATACAGAGCAAAGCTCCCTCTACACGGCCCCATCAAACACTCTCAGGGCAGGTACAGCGCGGGTTAGATACAGAGTAAAGCTCCCTCTACACTGTCCTACGAAACACTCCCAGGGCAGGTACAGCACGGGTTAGATACAGAGTACAGCTCCCTCTACACTGTCCCCATCATGAAGGGATAATTACTAGTCCTAGCCCTTTTCGGGCTATCCCCGATCAGGCGCATTCCCCAGATGTTCACCTTCAACTAAAGTTAGAGATAGCCGAATTCTATAAGTCGCTTTATTGGGTCTAAAGGTCCAGGCTATCTCTCTCTAAAGGAAAGGAACGACTTGAAGATATTACCATCTTCCAGATAGCACTTTTCCCAGAACTTCGGGTCTCCACGAGTGAGTACGCACGGGGTACTCACCCGTAGGCCCAATGGAAGTGCTGGTTTCCAGCATGCACTGCGCATGCGTGGGAAACCAGCACTTCCGTTCCCCTGAACGAAGAGGTTCAGAGGTCGAACGCGTGCGCAGGAGAGGCAGCGCGTGCGCATCGAACTTCAGTGTTTTTTGCAGGTTTTCCCGGGAGGGTAAGTCTCCAGAAGTTACACATTTAAAAAGCAGGCGTAAGGCCTGCTTTTTACAAGGTAAGTGGTGAATCAATTAAAATTAGAACATTTTTTCCACAAGTTTATTATTTTTAAATACTTTAAAGCAAGGTAAGTTATTTTTAGCCCCATTAGAAAATAAAATAATTTTTTTCAAGAATTTAAATTATTGTTTATAATAGTTATTTCATGTAATTTATAGTTTATTGAAAAAATGTGATGTTTTTAAAAAATGTATTTGAAGATTTAGTGATGTTTTGGGGCCGTAGTATTTATAAGTTTTGACAGCTCTTCTTGTCAAACATATGAATGGAGCATTCACTGCTCCGATTGGCTCCCCATGACCCACGTGATCCCAGGGGACGCATCGAACTAACTGCGCCCCTGGGATACTCAAGCACTGCGCGCCGGCAGCTGGAGCAGGCCCAGGATCGGAATTCCACGTGGGCCCACAGCTCAACGGCCGGCGCACTAGGTAAGTGCAGGTCGGGGGCTTGCACCCGCAGGAAGCCCCGACCCGAATTTCTGGGCCAATAAGTTTAACAAGACTGTGACCTTCCAGATATTATGAGGGTCCGGAACCCCCCCCCAGAATTCTGCAACTCCTGTAGGGGGTGGCGTGTGCCCAGTCAGCTTCGCCTCTGACTGTCTCTGAGCAGTTTGAATCGCTCCCACACCCCTGGGTTCTAGACACCGGACTTAGGTACAGGCGGCGATACAGAAAATCGAGTAGACAAGCGGTTTGGTACAAGAAACCGTGAATTTTATTAAAAGGCTGAATAAAACACAATACTGAGAATCACTGAGATAATTACAGGCATATAAAAATAATGGGCCAGAAATTCCAGGCCAGAAGCGTGAGTACGGTCGGCTTACTCACGCTTCTGGCCGTTGGAAATGCCGGCGTTCAGCATGAACAGCGCATGCGGGGAACGCCGGCATTTCCAGACCTCGAGCGCGTGCGACTGCACAGGCAGCGCTTGCGCAGTGAACTTCGTGGATTTCATTCATGAAATCCGTGAGGGTAAGTCCTTAGAAGTTACACGTGAAAAAAGCAAGTGTAAAGTTGTTCATTGGCTGCGGAGGAAGATATATTTTATCGTGGAGCTTTTGAAATGCAATATTTTTGTTTGGGAAAGGGAGGGAAGTTATTTTAAGAAATTTTAAGTAAGTTTTAAAGTTTAAATTTTTTTTTTAAAAGGGTTTTCAGAACGGTAGGTAGAAGGAGCAATTGTGGCTGTGTGAATGGAATGTGAGAATGAGTTATGTATGTATGTCCACATATATTCCTTTACGTATATGTATGTATGTTTTATATTCCTTTACTAATGTGTATGAATGTATGTTTTTAATTATGATTTTCCAATAAGTTACTTTCTCTGAAAGTCATAATTAAATAATACATTCATACACATAAATAAAGGAATATATACATAACACGCAAAGGAATATATACAGACATACATACTTTCAGAAGCTCCACGATAAGAAATATCTTCCTCCGCAGCCTGTGGAGCAACTGTACCCATGCTTTTTTCATGTGTAAGTTGTAATGACTGGACCTCACTGAAAGCATTAATGAAAGCGGCGAATTATACTGCGCACGCGCTGCCTGTGCAGTCGCACGCGTTCTGCCTCTGAACCCCTTCGTTCAGAGGACAGGAAATGCCGGTTTTCCCCACATGCACTGTGAATGCTGAAAACCGGCATTTCATCCGGCCAGATGCGTAAGTACCCCAACCGTACTAGCGCATTTGGAAGGGAGTTACTGGGCCAACATTTTACATGTCAATAAAATAAAAAATTTAACAATTGCACGACTTGCCCCCTCGCATCTGCGACTGAGGGCCCAAGGAGGTGCATTGCGCAAGAGGTCATCATCGTACGTATCCTCACACTGTTCCCTTTGGGGAACTGTATGAAGTGGTGGAAGGATTTATGGCCGTGATTAACGCTCATTCCGTGACCGTAACCATCTTTGAACCAGCCATTAGGGTGGTTAGTCCTATGGCAGGAGGGTTTTACGGGCTCCCACAACCCATCTGAGGGGGGGGGGGGCCACCAACACCCACGGACGCAAGTATCCCGCTGGATGTCCACCCAGAATTTAAAGTTGGAGCTCCGACTCCACTTGCCGGGACTGTCTGGAGTGGGGTTCAAAACCCTACTCCTTCTGGCCCAGCGGCGGGGATGCTTACTGCTACGCAAAAGGCCCACTCCGCACAAAAGGTGACACCCATACGTTTCCTGCGCCTTTTCCCTCCCCGTGACTGGAGCCCTATGCTGCCATTTCACGTTGCTAATTGGATTGGGCCTTTGTCAAAGTGGTAGGATCCCCGCCGCTGGGCCAGGTCAGGGTAGGGTTTCGAACCCCGCTCCAGACAGTCCCGGCAAGTGGAGTCGGAGCTCCGGCTCTAAATTCTGGGTTGACATCCAGTGGGATATTTGCGTCCGTGGGTGTGGGTGGCCCCCCCTCCTTGTATAGCTTGTGGGAGCCCGTAAAACCCTCCCGCCATAGGACTAACCGCCCTAATGGCTGGTTCAAAGATGGTTACGGTCACGGAATGAGCGTTAATCATGGCCATAAATCCTTCCACCACTTCATACAGTTCCCCAAAGGGAACAGTGTGAAGACACGTATGACGACGACATTGCTAAATAAATAAATGGAATTAAAAAAATTCTTTTAGGGCTTTTAAAAGTCTTTAAATTGCTTTAATTCTCTTTAAAACTACTTCAGGTTACTCAAAATAATGTAAACATTTAAAAAAGTTTATAAAAGTTACCAAAATCTTCAAAAAACTTCCAAAAACCTATTTAAACTGCTGCTTTGCATGTAAAAATCCTTAGCAGCTTGACAGAAACATTGGGGGCGTGTCCAGTGAAACTGAGACCTCAAGGGGCGTGTCTCACTTACACTGCACGCTCCTGGCTTCGCGCTGGCTGCACTCCTGGGCGGCGTGACGTCATACGCTGCCCGGGAATGTGCTTTCTATTTTTGCAAGTTCAGGCGTCCCAGAAGCTGATCGGCACGAGCGCGGGGTAAGTGCAAATATGGGGCTTGCACGCGCTGCAAGCCCCGTTCTGGAATTTCTGGGCCAATACACTTATATGGGAATGGGGAACACACGGCACATCGAGGGAAACAACTACATTAAAAATCCCCTTATCCTTATCCCACCCCCTAATACCTAACTAGATTAAACTACGAGGAGCCAGGAATTTATGCTCACCAGTTCGAAACCTGTTGCTTTAACTGGGTTGGGTTTGGAGGTCCGCCCTTGCTGTCCTTTGGGGTATCCTGTTGCCACGTGGTCTCAGGGCACGGCGCTGAAGTTGTTTGTGCGAAGCACCCTCCTTTTCCTCAGCTAACATCGTCGTCGAGTCGAGATGGGTCTTCTTCGTCTTCCTCGGGCGGTCGCCGACGGTATTGTTGCGGTTGGGGGTCGGTTGGCGGTCTTTGCCATTTAATGATTTTCCTATCCAAGCTTCGAACACCAGCTTATTCTTAAACTGGGCTATTATTGTCCATGTACCAAACGCCAGCTTACAACTAGGCCGTTTGTCTTGATTTTGCTACCCATCCTTCGAACGCCAGCTTATTCTTAAACTGGGCTATAATTTGGGGTTTTACTGTCCATGCATGTAACGCCAACTTATTCACCAAACGCCAGCTTATAACTAGGCCGTTTGTCCCCCAACGCGTCTTCCGCTGCCCTTCTCTGCCTTCACCGGTTTACCGTATTCTTCGTCTCATCTCGTCTCGTCTGCCCGTTTGTGGCCTGTGTGTCCTGTGTGCTTTTGAATTGGGTTCTGTTCTCCTCCCGCGTTTGGCCCCGGTGTAATGGGCGTCCTTGGTGTTGAGCGGCATGGGGAGCGAGAAGAGAGCCCACCACGAGGCATGAGAGCGAGAGGCAGGAGCCCGGAGCAGAAGGCAAGCGGCAAGAGCTGAGAGATAAGAGACCGATCACTACCGATGGGCCTACAATTATACCTGGTTATTCATTCCTTATCTGCACGCCAAATCAGGTCAGTCCTTTGTCTAACTTTTGGCGGGGTCGTTTAAAATGATTACAGCCATTTACTTTAACGACTTCTGGAGTGGTTGTCTCCGTGCTTAATGGCCTCGATGTCCTGGCTGTTTGTCATTTATGAAACTTAATTGTCCTTATCCTGGCTTGATGGCTACTGTGAGCTGTTACCGATTAAATATGCAGAAACCTAATGGCCTCGATTTAGGCCCATTCTAACCTGATCTGTTCCAAGGTGAATGAATGCATATTCTGTGTTTGCTTAGCTGTCTGGCTCCACAAAGTCTCTTCACAGATTAATACATTTTAGGTTTCGTTTCAGGTTTTGAAAAGTGCCTGCCCTTTTGCAGGGCCTTGCTTTTAAAATCCTGTACTTTTGGTCACGAGGTTGCAGAAGCCATTTTGGGTACTCTTTTTACCAACTTGTCCATACAGGGTCCCTTTATCCATAACTTTAGGGAATGTGGGAATTTTGAGAACCCTACACTCCTCACAAAAGAGTGTACAGAAATTGAGTTCATGAGTTTGATACAGAAATACTATTTGAGACAATTCTAAAAATATATAGATTCATTTAAGAGCCGACATACATTTAACAGCTTGCGAGTCAATCGCGACTTTAACGGTTCAAAATACAAATAGCTTACATTTCTTATTCTCAGAGATCCTTATTCTCAAATCTTAACTTTGTACATTTTTACATTTCTTATTATTTCTAATCCAGAATATCCACCAAAATCAAATAAGAGTACCTTTTGATCCCCGAGACTCAAAGAATTAAAAACATACAGAGCCTTCCTCTGAAGTTGAGAATTGCTTGCCTTTTCCAGCGACTTCTGACTTTCCATCTGAAAAGCTCTATTTTTATACCTTTTTTTAGTGGTTTATTCTTTGAAGTTTTCTGCTGATGTAAGCTAATTATCTCTAGTCATTCTCTATTGAATTCTTTTCTATTCTTATTGTCAATTCAGCTGCCAACTCTCAGAATCCTGTTTGCTGTTTAGGTGTTCAAAACGTATCATAAAAACCGGTTATAACTTATGTATCTATTTGATGCCATTTTTATCGAAGGTCTTCCATTCAATTCTAAAATCACCTAGCTGTTTGGAAGCAGACGTCGTGACTCCTATGTGTTCCAAGTTCAATACAAACACAATGTGATTGCTTGGTGTCATCTATTGAAGTCATATTTTCAAAGCCTTCTGTAGGTACTTTTTACAATATGTAAATCAAAAACACTTCAACTAGGGTGTTTGTTTTCCTAGCCATCTTAGTTGGTTATATTACAGACTTATGTTTCCTGTCTTTCATTTGATGTTACTTTTATCAAAGGCACATGGTTTTTTAATATTCTGTGTTTCTGTTCGAAGTGTTAATTTTTAACACTTTACTTGGGCATTGCTATTGTGTTTCTCCCAAACTGCAGACTTTCTGGAAATTCCAATGGTTTGCTTCAATAGGGCCATTGTTTTATTGTCAATAACCCATTCCCATTTCAAAAGCTTCTATGGTGTTTACAGCTTGTGTCGTTGAGGCTTTTAGATTTTTAAACCCAGTTTTCATGTTTTACTAAAGTCAAAATTTCATTCATAGAATGATGTATCTCTTGGAATATGGCTATTTCCTTTACAATCAAACACTCCCAGGACAGGTACAGCACGGGTTAGATGCAGAGTAAAGCTCCCTCTACACTGTCACATCAAACACTCCCAGGGCAGGTACAGCACGGGTTAGATACAGAGTAAAGCTCCCTCTACACTATCCCATCAAACACTCCCAGGGCAGGTACAGCACGGGTTAGATGCAGAGTAAAGCTCCCTCTACACTGTCCCATCAAACACTCCCAGGGCAGGTACAGCACGGGTTAGATGCAGAGTAAAGCTCCCTCTACACTGTCCCATCAAACACTCCCAGGGCAGGTACAGCACAGGTTAGATACAGAGTAAAGCTCCCTCTACACTGTCCCATCAAACACTCCCAGGGCAGGTACAGCGCGGGTTAGATACAGAGTAAAGCTCCCTCTACACTGTCCCATCAAACACTCCCAGGGCAGGTACAGCGCGGGTTAGATACAGAGCAAAGCTCCCTCTACACTGTCCCATCAAACACTCCCAGGGCAGGTACAGCACGGATTAGATACAGAGTAAAGCTCCCTCTACACTGTCCCATCAAACACTCCCAGGGCAGGTACAGCACGGGTTAGATACAGAGTAAAGCTCCCACTACACTGTCCCATCAAACACTCCCAGGGCAGGTACAGCACGGGTTAGATACTGAGTAAAGCTCCCTCTACATTGCCCCATCAAACACTCCCAGGGCAGGTACAGCACGGGTTAGATACAGAGTAAAGCTCCCTCTGCACTGCCCCATCAAACACTCCCAGGGCAGGTACAGCACGGGTTAGATACAGAGTAAAGCTCCCTCTATGTTCTTATGTTCTTATGTTTACACCATCCCATCAAGCACCCACAGAAAGATACAAAGGAGGAACCAAGTGTAAACAGTTGCTTTAACAGTTAACCCCCCCATTGGTCATAGAACACAGATGACTAGATCATGTCACTATAATGAACTCACCTACTCCTCCTGTGTAACCAACGTGTGAATGGGTTAATAAAATAGAAATGTGAGCGTAAGTTGTTAACCATTCAATTTGAAAAGCCCAGGTAAAATAACATTCATGCGATCTTCTGGTGCACTGCTTGCTTGGTGCTGACCAGAAAGATCCCGGGAAAAAATAAATCCAGGTCCTTTCTCTTGGCCTCTATCCAGTGACTTCCTGCTGGATCGTGTCTGGGCTTTGGGTAGAAACATAGAAACATAGAAGATAGGAGCAGGAGTAGGCCATTCGGCCCCTCGAGCCTGCTCCACCATTCAATGCGATCATGGCTGATCATCCAAATTCAGTACCCGGTCCCTGCTTTCTCCCCATATCCCTTGATCCCTTTAGCCTTAAGAAATATATCTAACTCCTTCTTGAATATATTTAATGAATGGTCTCAACTGTCTTCTGTGGTAGAGAATTCCACAGGTTCACCACTCTCTGGGTGAAGAAATTCCTCCTCATCTCAGTCCTAAATGGCTTACCCCTTATCCTTAGACTGTGACCCCTGGTTCTGGACTCCCCCGCCATCGGGAACAGCCTTCCTGCATCTAGTCTGTCTAGTCCTGTTAGAATTTTATAAGTTTCAATGAGATCCCCTCTCATTCTTCTAAACTCTCGCGAATATAAGCCCAATCGACCCAATCTCTCTTCATATGTCATTCCTGCCATCCCAGATATCAGTCTGGTAAGGATGTAAGGGGTAAGGATGGTATGGTGATCAAATAATATATATGATATTTTTACAGGGCTTGACAGGGTAGATGCAGGGATGATGTTTCCCCTGGCTGGGGAATCTAGAACTAGGGGTCAGAGTCTCAGGATAAGGGGTCGGCCATTTAGGACTGAGATGAGGAGAAATTTCTTCACTCAGAGGGTGGTGAATCTTTGGAATTCTCTACCCCAGTGGGCTGTGGAGGCTCAGTGGTTGAGTATATTCAAGATTGAGATCGACAGATTTTTGGACACTAAATGATACGGGGATATGGCAGGAAGGTGGAGTTGCGGTGGAAGAAAGAAAGAAAGGCTTGTCTTCCTATAGCGCCTTTCACGACCGCCGGACGTCCCAAAGCGATTTACAGTCAATGAAGTGCTTTTTGAAGTGTAGTCACTGTTGTAATGTAGGAAATGCGGCAGCCAATTTGCGCACAGCAAGCTCCCACAAACAGCAATGTGATAATGACCAGATAATCTGTTTTTTTGTTATGTTGATTGAGGGATAAATATTGGCCCAGGAAGATCAGACATGATCTATTGAATGGCAGAGCAGGCTCGAAGGGCTGACTGGCCTACTCGTGCTACTATTTCTTAAGTTCTTATAATGGGCTATGATAATCTCTACCTGAGGTTGAAGACCCTACTGACAGCGACGGTCTGAGTTCACCCATGGAGCAATGGAACCTCTCCTATCTTGTCCAGGTACCCAATTATCATCTGAGCGCTGTCAGACTATTCTAACGTGGTTGGGTGAGGGGTGGGATTATCATTCCAAGATCCTGTTCTCATCCGATGTCCACACACTGGCATTTTCTAGCTGGGAATGGGGTGCGGCGGGAGGGGAGCCGGTGGGGGGTGGGGACGGGTGGTGGGTTTGGCGATGGTGGCCACTGAATAGCGATCAGGGATTGGGAATCGCTTCATTCCTTAACACAGGAGCAGTGAGAACAGACAACATACCTTGGCTGAGGTCCGTTCACTCAGCACAGGAACAATCCTGGGTGTACCCTGGTCTGTCGGGCTCACTGGATGGTCCCAGTCAGAGGAGATCATTGTCTTAAAGAATTCTGAGATAAAAATAAAAATAAAATGGGTCGAAGTAATGAGGGACTGCAGTTATTTGGAGAGTCTAGAGAATCTGGGATTGTTCTCTTCAGAGCAGCGAAGGTTAAGGGGAGATTTAATAGAGGTGTTCAAAATTCTGAAGGGTTTTGATAGAGTAGGTAAGGAGAAACTGTTTCCACTGGTAGCAGGGTCGGTAACCAGAGGACACAGCTTTAAGATAATTGACAAAAAAGCCAAGGGGTAGACGAGGAGAATTTTTTTTTAGGCAGCGAGTTGTTGTGATCTGGAACGCGCTGCCTGAAAGGGCAGTGGAAGCAGATTCAATAGTAACTTTCAAAAGAAAATTGTATACAAACTTGAAAAGGAAAACATTGCAGGGTGATGGGGTAAGGGCTGGTGGGAGTGGGACTAATGGGATCGCTCTTTCACAGAGCCGGCACAGGCATGATGGGCCGAATGTAAAATGTCATTTTATTAAATGCTGCTGGGTCCTTCACATTAATGCACGCCTGCCAAGCTGAGGCGTCTATATAATTTGCCCGAAGAGAAAGAATGTGCCCCTCGAGTTATGCTGCATATAAAGGCCGCATTGTTTACGTGTTACTAATTATTTCAGATGAGTATGTAATTTGATCTTAATTCAAGCTTACTCTGAAAAATGACACCTGGCTAATGACTGTTCAGCAGCTGCTGTAATCCTGCCGTGTTAACCGAGGCCCCCCTCACCGAAGTTCAAGGGGTGGAGCAAGCCAGAGAAGGCCCAGCGCTGAGCCGAACCCCACGATGTCTGCTCACCGATTTAAACATTCAGTAGCGGGCCGACGAGGTTTCTGGGGCGCGGGCCTGTTTAGGGCAAGAAAGGCCCCGTTGAGCGAATTCCCTTTCCCCTCATCAATGACTCAGGCCTCGGAGCTAGCGGGGTAGGGACTCGTTGCCACGGCGCTCATTCTCTCACAGCTTATTTAACTCCTCGTGGTAATTGAAAAAGATTGAGGTGGTTCGGCCCCGCCCCGCCCCCGCCTTCAGCAGCCAGTCACCAGCACGGTAGTGAAACAATCGTTCCCCGAGGCCTGGGCTGATACAGCGACATCAGCCCCATTGTGTGTGTGTGAAACCGGTCGTCACTAACGAACAAGAAGGAGTTGGATATATTTCTTAAGGCTAAAGGGATCAAGGGATATGGGGAGAAAGCAGGGACTGGATACTGAATTTGGATGATCAGCCATGATCTCATTAAATGGCGGAGCAGGCTCGAGGGGCCGAATGGCCTACTCCTGCTCCTATCTTCTATGACAATATGCCACGTTCCGGGTCACCAACTGTCTGGCTTTTCCTCCGGACGGTCTGTTTTTTGAGCAGAATGTCCAGAAATTTCCATGTTTTTCCAGCATTTTCTGTTGTTATTTCCGTGTTATTTGACTCGTTTTTGTCCTCTGTGTTTTTTCTCACAATTTGGATTTAGTAACTTTTATTAACTGGAGGTGAATTTGGTCCATGCCATTCAACAAGAAAGTTAGATCTTGCCTTTATCTGACACCTTTCACAACTTACAGCCAATTATGTACTTTTTTGAAGCGTAGTCGCTGTTGTAAACGTGGGAAACGCGGCAGCCAACTTGTCCAGAGCAAGATCCCACAAACAGCAATGTGATAATGACCAGATAATCTGTTTTTAGTAATGTTGGTTGAGGGATAAATACTGGCCCAGAACACTGGGGAGAACTCCCCCTGCTCGTCTTCCAAATAGTGCCCATGGGATCTTCTACGTCCACTCGGTTTAACGTCCCATCCGAAAGGTGGCACCTCTGACAGTGCTGCGCTCCCTCAGTACTGCACTGAAGTGTCAGCCTGGATTATGTACTTAGGTTTTCTGGAGTGGGACTTGAACCCACAACATTTTGAGTCAGAGGCGAGAGTGCTGCCCACTGAGCCTCGGCTTGTCACTAACGTGGGACTGATCACAGGAGCTGTCGGATTGTAGTAAACACACAACAAGTTGGTTCCTGTCATTCAGGGAAGGGAGGGGCCCTGTTGCCCCCCCCCCGCTTTACTGATCTGGCCTACCTGATTGATTCTCAATGCCCTGAGGGCAACTAGCGATGGGCAATATGTTACGTCCGTGTAATAATAAGAAAAGGACTGCAGAGAACGGTACAACAGGTGTTTGCTCAACGTGGTTCAAACTGCAACTGAAACAACAGATTACTACTCAGCGTTATAAACAGGTGTGGTCACTGCCGGTACTACGGTATACATGAGCTGTAGAAAGTAGTTCCCCCCTTAAAGGTACATACATTACAATTCCTCCCCTTTTAGATTAACAGTACCATAACACTCATTTAACAATTAAATATCAAACTAATTACAATTAACACTTTTAACATGCAAAATTAGCTGAAAATAGTCTATTTATAAATTCAGTCTTTGGGGAGGCTTCCTGATCCTTTCTGGATAGCGCCTTTCCCGAGTGTCTTGCTCTTGGTGCGGAGGTGATTCTGGCCCTCTGTCGTCGGTTGGTTCATCAGCTTCCGATGCTACTGTTTCTGGGGTAGATGCGACCTGTACGTCGGGTTCATCACCAGATACGTATGGGCGAGGCATGGGGTTGACTTGCTCCTGTGACTCTAGGATCTGGTCAGCATGGCGTCTCACAATGCTCTCCCCAACGTCCACTGTGTACATTAGTGGGCCCTGCCGTGTGCATATCGTTCCTGGCTGCCATTTTTCTGTTCGGTAGTCGCGGGCCAAGACTGGTTGCCCTACATTGAAGCTCCTTGTTGGCTTCTCATGGATGTGCTGGAATTGCTTACTCTCAACATCTCTTCGTACATTTGGTCTGAGCAAATCCAGGCGAGATCTTAACCTTCGGTTAAAGAACATCATGGCTGGGGCCTGGTTGGTGACTGCATGTGTCGCATTCCGGTAGGCGAACAGGAAATTGTCCACCTTGTGCTGCAGCGGAATGTTGTCATTGTACATAGCCTTTATTGCCTTCTTAAAGGTTTGTATGAACCTCTCAGCCAATCCATTTGTGGCTGGATGATACGGGGCGGATGTGTAATGCCTTACCCCATTCTTTTTCAAGAACCTCTGGAACTCTTCGGACACAAACTGTGGTCCGTTGTCAGAGCAAATCTGTTCTGGCAAGCCATTCCTGGCAAAAATGGTCCGTAGGGCTGCAATAGCTTTCTCCGTGGTGGTGGAGGACATTTTGATGACCTCAGGCCATTTCGAGTGCGCATCCACGGCTATTAAAAACATTGAGTCCATGAATGGACCAGCAAAATCAATATGCACCCGTTGCCATGGAGATGAGGGCCACTCCCATGGGTGTAGAGGGGCCTGTGGTGGTGCATTTTGGACTTTCTGGCATCCTGAGCAGCTCTTGGTCAGGTCCTTGATTTGTTTATCGATTCCCGGCCACCACACATAAGCCCTGGCTAGGCTCTTCATTTTTACCCCTCCCAGATGACCCTCATGAAGCTCATTGAGCACTCTCTCCCTTAACTTGGGTGGAATTACCACTCGGGATCCACACATCAAGGTCCCCCGGCACACTGACAGCTGTTCTCTCCTTGTCGAGAATGCTGGCAACAGTGAGTCGCCATATGCTGGCCATCCCTTCACCGTCAAATCATATACCCGAGACAGTGTCGGGTCATTTCGGGTTTCCTTTTCGATACAAGCGTTAGTTACCGGTAGGTATTCAACTATAGTCGAATGGAATATTTCGACAGGATCCACTGCTGGTGCTTCCTCCGCAGTAGGCAGTGGCAGGTGTGATAGCCCATCAGCATTTCCATGCTGTTTCGTGCCCTTATATTCAATCTCATAGTGGTGCGCCCCTAGAAAACATGACCATCTTTGTAGTTGTTGCACAGTCATCACCGGAACGCCCTTCTTCGGATTAAAAATGGAGACAAGAGGCTGGTGATCAGTCAGCAAGGTGAATTTCTGCCCGTGCAGATAGTGATTGAACTTTTTCACTCCCCACACTAGGCTGAGTGCCTCCCTGTCAATCTGGGCGTAGTTACGCTCGGCTGAGGTTAGTGATCGTGACGCAAAGGCTATTGGCCTCTCTGAGCCGTCCGAGAATTTGTGCGACAGCACCACTCCAATGCCGTAGGGTGACGCATCACAAGCCAACCGAATTGGTAACGCTGGGTTGTAATGGGCCAATACCTCTTTCGATGTGATTAGTGTTTTGCTCTTCTGGAAAGCTCATCTACATTCGTCATTCCACTTCCATGGCACCCCAGTTTGCTGTAGGGTGTTCAGTAGGTGTAGTATTTTAGACAAATTTGGCAAGAACTTATGGTAGTAGTTTACCAGCCCGAGGAACGACCTCAGTTGTGACACATTTTCCGGTGCTGGAGCCTTGACTACTGCCTCAATCTTCTCTGGGGACTTATGTAACCCCTCTTTATCGATAACATGGCCACAATACGAGATCTGTTTTCTAAAAAACTCGCATTTGGGGCGGTTAGCTCGGAGCCCATATTCCTGCAATCAAGTGAGCACCTGCTCCAGGTTGGCAAGGTGATCACTGTCATTTTTGCCCGTGACCAGGATGTCGTCCAAATAACACTGGGTCCCTGGGATCCCTTGCAGGACTTGTTGCATTGCCCTCTGCCAAATAGCCGGAGTTGATGCCACCCCGAATACCAGTCGGTTGTATTGGTAGAGACCTTTATGGGTGTTGATTGTGAGGTATTTTTTTGATGCTTCTTCTACCTCCATTTGCAGATACGCCTGGGCCAGATCAATCTTAGTGAAGCGTTTCCCTCCCGATAGCGAGGTGAAAATATCTTCAATCCGCGCAAGTGGATATTGTACGGTGTGAAGGACCGCGTTCACTGTTACCTTAAAGTCCCCACAGATGTGAACCTTCCTTGGTTCACCAGGCGTGCTGCTCAACGACTTTTTCATCACAGGGACGATGGGTGTAGCCCACTCGCTCCAGTCTACCTTGGACAGTACACCTGAACATTCCAGACTCTCCAGCTCTGCTTTGACGGCTGGGCGGATCGCATAAGGCACCGGTACTGGCCTTAAAGAATTTTGGGCTTGCGTTTTCTTCAATTTTAATCGTCGCTGTCATGCCTTTTAGTGTTCCGAGTCCTTGCTGGAACACTACTTTCGCGTCAGTTAGGATCTTTGACAGTCGCCCAGGTGTGATGTCGTCATCCTTTTTGTCAGCCACAGTCAGTGCCTGTATGGAATGCCAATCCAGTTGTATTTTCCGGATCCATTCACGTCCCAGTAATGGTGGTCCTCCATCTTGCAACACATACAGGTCTAGTTTTGGTGTTTCCTTACCGTTATATATAACGGTCACCCTTATTTTTCCTTTGAGGTAGACTTTTTGCCCCGTGTACGTCTTCAAAATAATTTTTGTGTCTCTCAAGGGTATGTGTGAGAATAGCTGCTCGTAGTCCCGTCGGTTTATGACTGTTAGAGCTGATCCTGTGTCCAATTCCATCTTTACCTGGACTCCTGCTATCTTGAGAGTGACCCAAATGGTTCGGTGATCCTCCGTTGTGATCACATTATGTAGTTTCAGACAACTCAGTTCCCTGCTTTCAGAGTCGTTATCACTCTTTTGTTCGTCTGAACTATTCTCCGTTATCTTATGTACCTTCTTGTACTTCCCTTTGGTCGGTTTCTTATTGCTGGTTTTCTTTCCCGACCTGCAGACTCGTGCTATGTGTCCTACTTTTCCACACTGTCTGCACACTTTGTCCTTGAACCAGCAATCATTATGGTCGTGTGTTGTTCTGTCGCAGCGATAGCACTTCACTGTTCCGTATGACATTTCATTTGTGCCATATTCTTGCGGTCTCCGTTGTATCTCTGCAGCGCCCCGTGCTGCTGCTTCGTGTGATACTGCAATGCTGAAAGCCTTGTCCAGCGTAAGATCCTTTTCTGATAGAAGCCGTTTCTGGGTTCCTTCACTTTGAAGCCCACACACAAACTTGTCCCTTAAAGTATCTGCTAGTCCCGTTCCAAACTGGCAGTGCTTCAATAGCTTGTGCAGTTCCGTTAAATACTCAGCATTACTTTCATCTTTATGCTGGTTCCTTTTGTGAAACTTAAATCTTTCTGCTATCAGCAGCGGTGTAGGGTTTAAGTGGTCCTGTAGGATTGACACTATGTTTTCAAAATCCTTTTCTACTGGCTTCTCTGGGGTTACTAGGTTTCGTAGTAAGCCATACGTTTTTGCACCCATTGAATTCAACAATACCAGCGCTTTCTTGTCATCTGGCACTTCATTCGCCTTGCAGTATACTTCTATGCGTTCGAC
This sequence comes from Somniosus microcephalus, assembly GCF_052327205.1. Lineage (NCBI taxonomy): Eukaryota > Metazoa > Chordata > Chondrichthyes > Squaliformes > Somniosidae > Somniosus > Somniosus microcephalus. Next base: position 375,423,051 of record NC_140988.1, on the reverse strand, counting down.
ATATGTCGTCCAATCTTCGACTTCATTGTCGAACGCTGTGATACTGCCACTCTTCGGCATTTTTGGGTGTGGTTAGACTGGCTTAAAATGGCGTCTCCCGCGCTTTCCTTTCTTCCCCGCTGTGGCTTAAAATGGCGTCTCCCGCGCTGCTGCCAACGCCGCTCTAGGCGGTCCTCGTGGCAAATGGCGACGCCCTGTGGGTTTCCCGCGCTGCTCCTGCGCTGCTGCCAATGCCGCTCTCTGCGGTCCTCGTGGCAATGGCAGCGCCTCGCGTTTTCCTGCACGCCTCTCTCCCCCGTTAACGCTGCTCGGCCCTTGAACACCGGCTGCGCTCTGCTCTCTCTCGCCTCTCTCCCCCGTTGACGCCGCTCGGTCCTGAACACCGGCTGCGCCCTGTGCACTCTGCCGTCTCTCTCTGCCCCGTTGACGCTGCTCGGCCCTTGAACACCGGCTGCGCTCTGCTCTCTCTCACCTCTCTCCCCCGTTGACGCCACTCGGTCCTGAACAGCGGCTGCGCCCTGTGCGCTCTGCCCTCTCTCTCTCCCCCGTCGACGCTGCTCGGCCTTTTTCTGTGCCGCTCAGTCGGGCTCTAGCCCGTCGCTGTCTGGGAAGGGTCTGCGCAGTACCTGTTGCCAGCCCGTTTCGCTGGACCACCGTGACTGGAAAGCCTAGCCTGGGTCTCGACAGCCTCCCCTGCGATGCTCAAATCTCTGCTGGATGACTGGGCGGTTGCCCGTGGTCGACGCCCGTGCTTCTGGACTCGACCTTCTTCCACTGTTCTCCAGGAGCGAATCCCTGGGAGGTGATGTAGAGTTGCAGGTAGGTTCGAACTTGCTCGTCAACGGTACAACAGGTGTTTACTCAACGTGGTTCAAACTGCAACTGAAACAACAGATTACTACTCAGCGTTATATACAGGTGTGGTCACTGCCGGTACTACAGTATACATGAGCTGTAGAAAGTAGTTCCCCTCTTAAAGGTACATACATTACACAATAAAAAACAGAAAATGCTGGAAATACTCAGCAGGTCAGGCAGCATCTGTGGACAGAGAAACAGAGTTAATGTTTCAGGTCGATGACCCTTTGTCAGAACTGGAAAAAGTTGGAGATGGAACAGATTTTACATAAGAACATAAGAACATAAGAAATAGGAGCAGGAGTAGGCCAATCGGCCCCTCGAGCCTGCTCTGCCATTCAATAAGATCATGGCTGATCTGATCCTAACCGCCAATCCACTATCACAGAACCATCTCCTGAATCTAACAGAATTAGACACACGAAATAGGAGCAGGATCAGGCTACATGGCCCCTGGGCCCGCTCCGCTACCCACAGGGCCATGACCGATCCGAACCTAGACTCATGTCCAAATTCCTGCCCGCTCCCCGTAACCCTTAATACCCTTTACTTCTAGGAAACTGTCTATTTCTGTTTTAAATTTATGTAATGATGTAGCTTCTACAGCTTTTTGGGGCAGCATATTCCATGGACCTACCACCCTCTGAGTGAAGTAGTTCCTCCTCATCTCAGTTTTGAAAGAGCAGCCCCTTATTCTAAGACTATGCCCCCTAGTTCTAGCTTCACCCATCATCGGGAACATCTTCCCCGCATCCACCTGATCCAACCCCTTCACAATCTTATATGTTTCAATAAGATCGCCTCTCATTCTTCCGAACTCCAATGAGTAGAGTCCCAATCTACTCAACCTCTCCTCATATGTCCATCCCCTTATCCCCGGGATTAACCGAGTGAACCTTCTTTGTACTGACTCGAGAGCAAGTATGTCCTTTCTTAAGTATGGACACCAAAACTGTACGCAGTATTCCAGGTGCGGCCTCACCAATACCTTGTACAACTGAAGCAATACCTCCCTATTTTTATATTCTATCCCCCTAGCAATGAAAACCAACATTCCATTGGCCTTCTTAATCACTTGCTGCACCTGCATACTAATCTTTTGAGTTTCGTGCACCAGGACCCCCAGATCCCTTTGTACTTCAGTACTTTCCAGTTTCTTGCCATTAAGATAATAACTTGCTCTACGATTTTTCCTGCCAAAGTGCATAACCTCACACTTTCCAGTATTGTATTCCATCTGCCAAATCTCTGCCCACTTACTTAGCCTGTCGATGTCCCCTTGCAGGTTTTTTATGTCCTCCTCACTCACTACTTTCCCTCCCATCTTAGTATCATCTGCAAACTTTGATATGTTACACTCGGTCCCCTTCTCCAAATCGTTAATATAGATTGTAAAGAGTTGGGGACCCAGCACTGACCCCTGCGGAACACCACTAGTTACTGATTGCCAGTCTGAGAATGAACCATTTATCCCAACTCTCTGCCTTCTGTTAGATAGCCAATCCTCTATCCATGCCAGAATATTACCCCCAATCCCGTGATTTTTTATCTTAAGCAATAATCTTTTGTGTGGCACCTTGTCAAATGCCTTTTGGAAGTCTAAATACACTACGTCCACTGGTTCCCCTTTATCCACCCTATACGTTACTTCCTCAAAGAACTCCAGCAAATTTGTCAAACATGACTTCCCCTTCATAAAACCATGCTGACTTTGTCCTATTAAATTATGATTATCCAAATGTCCTGTTACTGTCTCCTTAATAATGGACTCCAAAATTTTACCTACCACAGATGTTAGGCTAACCGGTCTATAGTTTCCAGCCTTCTGTCTACTGCCCTTTTTAAATAAGGGTGTTACATTAGCAGTTTTCCAGTCTGCCGGGACCTTTGCCGAGTCCAAGGAGTTTTGGAAAATTATTACCAATGCATCCACAATCCCTACCGTCACTTCCCTCAAGACCCTAGGATGTAAGCCATCAGGTCCAGGTGATTTATCCGCCTTGAGTCCCATTATTTTACCGAGTACCACTTCCTTAGTGATTTTGATTGTGTTTAGCTCCTCCCCCCCTTTAGCCCCCTGTTTGTCCAGTGTTGGGATATTCTTAGTGTCTTCTACTGTAAAGGCCGATGTAAAATATTCATTCAGTGTTTTTGCCATCTCCATATTTCCCACCATTAATTTCCCGGTCTCATCCTCTAAGGGACCAACATTTACTTTAGCCACCCTTTTTCTTTTTATATAACTATAAAAGCTCTTACTATCTGTTTTTATATTTTTTGCTAATTTACTTTCATAATCTATCTTCCCTTTCTTAATCAATCTTTTTGTTATTTTTTGCTGTCTTTTAAAGTTTTCCCAATCCTCTATCCTCCCACTAGATTTGGCTACCTTATATGCCCTTGTTTTTAGTCGAATACTATCCTTAATTTCTTTACTTAGCCACGGATGGCTGTCTTTTCTTTTATACCCTTTTCTTCTCAGTGGAATATATATTTTTTGGAAGTTGTAAAATAACTCCTTGAATGTACACCACTGATCATGTATCGTCTTACCCTTTAATCTATTTTCCCAATCCACTCTACTCAATTCCGCTCTCATACCTTCATAGTCTCCTTTATTCAAGCTTAGCATGCTTGTTTGAGATCCAACCTTCTCACCCTCTAATTGAATATGGAATTCAACCATGTTATGGTCACTCATTCCAAGGGGATCCTTTACTAGGACATTTTTAATTAATCCCGTCTCGTTACACAGGACCAGATCTAAGGTTGCTTGCCCCTGGTCGGTTCAGTTACATACTGCTCAAGAAACCCATCCCTAATACACTCAATGAACTCATCCTCAAGGCTGCTCTGCCCAATTTGATTTGTCCAATTAATATGATAGTTGAAATCCCCCATAATTATAGATGTTCCCTTATTACAAGCCTCAACTATTTCCTGATTGATACTCCGTCCAACAGAGTTGCCACTGTTCGGAGGCCTATAGACTACGCCCACTAGTGTTTTTTTCCCCTTATTATTCCTTACCTCCACCCAAACTGTTTCATTATCCTGATCTTTTGACCCAATATCATTTCTCTGTATTACAGTGATTCCTTCCTTTATTAACATAGCCACCCCACCTCCCCTTCCTTCCTGCCTGTCCTTCCTGATCGTTAAATAACCTGGTATGTTTAATTCCCAGGCATTGTCACCCTGCAGCCATGTTTCTGTAATGGCCACAAGATCATACCCATATGTAGTTATTTGTGCCATTAACTCGTCTATTTTGTTACGAATGCTACATGCATTCAGATAGAGAACTTTCAAAGATGTTTTGTGACACTTAGTTCCTGCTTTTGCCCTTTTTATTACTTTACCTTTTACTCCATACCTTCTGCCCCTTCCTGACATGCTCTGGTTTTTAATTTCCCCACTGCTACCTAAGTCTATTACCTTCTCTGTTGTCATTTTTATTATTTGTTCTCTAGGAACCTCCCCCCCACTAGTTAGTTTAAAGCCCTCTCTACAGCCCTAGTTATATGATCCGCCAGGACTCTAGTCCCAGCACTGGCCAAGTGAAGCCCGTCCCAACGGAACAGCTCCCTCCTGCCCCAGTACTGGTGCCAGTGTCCCAGGAAGCAAAACCCATTTCTCCCACACCAGTCTTTGAGCCACGCATTTAACTCTCTAATTTTATTTGTCCTAGCCAAATTCGCTCGTGGCTCAGGTAATTACCCTTGTGGTTCTGCTTTTTAATTTGGCCCCTAGCTGCTCAAACTCCCTCAGCAGAACCTCCTTCCTTGTCCTATCTATGTCGTTGGTACCAACATGGACCACGACAACTGGATCCTCCCCCTCCCACTCCAAGTTTCTCTCCAGTCCAGAGGAGATGTCCTTAACCCTGGCACCGGGCAGGCAACACAGCCTTCGGGACTCTCGCTCTCGGCTGCAAAGAACTCTATCTATCCCCCTAACGATACTATCCCCTACCACTACAACATTTCTTTTAACTCCCCCCACTTGAATGGCCCCCTGCTCCACGGTGCTGTGGCCAGGTTGCTCATCCTCCCTGCAGTCCCTGCTCCTGTCCCCACAGGGAGTAAGAGCCTCGAACCTGTTGGACAAGTGCAAGGGCTGCGGCTCCTCCAACACTACCTCCTGGATCCCCGTACCTGCCTCACTTCTAGTCACACCATCCTGACCCTGGCCACGGACTACATCTGAATTAATTAATCTAATTGGTGTGACTACCCCGTGATACACAGAGTCCAGGTAACTCTCCCCCTCCCTGATGTGTCTCAGTGTTTGAAGCTCGGTCTCCAGCTCTTCAACACGGAGCTGGAGTTCCTCGAGCAGCCAACACTTACTGCAAATGTGATCACCGTGAGCATCAATGGTGTTCACCAGCTCCCACATATTGCAGCAGCAACACATCGCCTGATCTCCCATTCTATGTAATTAATTAAATTTATTAATATTATTCTTAAATATCCTCTGCCCCGATTCTAGATGGTGTATATCATACCTTAGAAACTATAAGCCAAAGAGATTTAAGCTTAAAAGGGAGAAATACTCACCAACCAATCACTTACCCGCTTTCTGGTGACGTCATACTTGGATTACTTTTTACCTCTCTCCTTCCCTCCGAGTTCAGAGACTGGTAAACCTTACCTGGTCTCTGGGGACTTTTATACCCCGCTCTGCCTCTCAGGATTCCCGCCGACGCACTGAGGCCTTACCTGGTCTCTGGGGACTTTTATACCCCGCTCTGCCGCTCAGGTTTCCCGCCGACGCTGTGAGGCCTTACTTTTTAAGCAAGTGTAGGGGCTGGGAGAGTGGGGAGGGAGGAAAGAACAAAAGGGAAGGTCTGTGATAGGATGGAAGGCAGGAGAGATTACGAGACATTAAGAGTTGGTGCAAGGCAAAAGGAGATGGTAATGGGACAAGTTAAGAAACAAAAGATGACTCTAGAAATAGGGATGGGCAATACCTTGACAGCGTTTCCTGCATCTCAGGAACATATCCATGAAAAGCACTGAGCACCTGTCAAGTGGCGAAACATCCCATGGTACTTCACAGGGAGATCAGGCCTGAGTAGGAGGAGGACTATGGGAAGAGGCCAAAGATGCAAAGGGTGGTAGAAGTTTGGAACTCTCCTCCGCAAATGGCAATGGATGCTGGGTCAATTGTTAATTTTAAATCTGAAAATGATAGATTTTTGTTAACCAAAGGCATTAAGGGAGATGGGGCAAAGGCAGGTGTATGGAGTTAGGTCGCAGATCAGCCGTGATCTCATTGAATGGCCGAACAGGCTCAAGGGGCTAAATGGCCTCCTCCTGCTCCTATGTCCCTATGCTGTTGAAGCGGTAGGTTTTGAGAAGGTTCGGTTGAAAGCAGAGAGAGATGGAGGGGTTTTGGGGAGGGAGTCCCAGAGTATGGCTTCTGGTGGGGTGGGGTGGGGTGGGGGGATAGAGGGAAACTGACACCGAGATGCACACAGCACTTACAGTACTGAGTGTTAGCTGGGGCTCAGTGGGTAGCACCCTCGCCTCTGAGTCAGAAGGGTGTGGGGTTTAATTCCTACTCCATGAGACTTGAGCACAAAAATCGAGGCTGACACTCCAGGGCAGTGCTGAGGGAGGTGCAGCACTGTCACAGGTGCCGTCTTTCGGATGAGACATTAAACTGAGGCCCCAGCTGCTCTCTCAGGTGGACATAAAAGATCCTATGGCCATTATTTCGAAGAAGAGCAGGGGGAGTTCTCCCCGGTGTCCTGCGGCCAACATTTATCCCTCAATCAACATCACTAAAAACAGATTATCTGGTCATTATCACATTGCTGTTTGTGGGAGCTTACTGTGCTCAAATTGGCTGCCGCGCTTCCTACATTACAACAGTGACTCCACTTCAAAGAAAAAATTACTTCATTGGCTGTAAAGCGCTTTGGAACATCTGGTGCTTGTGAAAGGCGCTATATAAATGCAAGACTTTCTTTCTTACTGGACTGTACAGGAACTGATTCTCAGGCACACAAACGGCACTCACAGTACCAGATGGGAGTGTGTCGTTCCCTCTTATCATGTTCATACTATCAGTAATGAGTTAACCTTTCACACCCTCCAGTGTAAAATGAAGGGTTTAGAATTTCATTTCCTTCCAGGGCCTGTTTGCTGGTTTTTTTTTATTCGTTCATGAGATGTCGCTGGCAAGGCCGGCATTTATTGCCCATCCCTAGTTGCCCTTCAGAAGGTGGTGGTGAGCCACCTTCTTGAACCGCTGCAGTCCGTGTGGTGAAGGTACTCCCACAGTGCTGTTAGGGAGGGAGTTCCAGGATTTTCACCCAGCGACGATGAAGGAACGGCCGATATATTTCCAAGTCAGGATGGTGTGTGACTTGGAGGGGAACTTGGCGGAGGTGGTGTTCCCATGCATCTGCTGCCCTTGTTCTTCTAGGTAGTACAGGTCACCAGTTTGGGTGGTGCTGCCGAAGAAGCCTTGGCGAGTTGCTGCAGTGCATCTTGTAGATGGTACACACTGCAGCCACGACACACCGGTGGCGGAGGGAGTGAATGTTTAAGGTGGTGGATGGGGTGCCAATCAAGCAGGCTGCTTTGTCTTGCATAGTGTTGAGTTCCTCCTGTCCCATCACTGGCTACTGACCCATAGAGTTCCTCCTGTCCCATCACTGGGTACTGACCCATAGAGTTCCTCCTGTCCCATCACTGGGTACTGTCACATAGGGCTTGATTTTCATTGAGCCATGGAGGCGGGCTTGGAGGCGTGCGGGGGGTTGAAATTGCAAAAACTGGTGGGCGGGACCACCCCCCCCACCTGGTTCCCGACTCCGAGCAATTTTAACTCAGTCGTTGTCTTGTTTTGCACACTTTGTACAAAAATAATAAATTGCAGGACAACGGAGTATTACAGTTTAAACTCTTTTATGAAGCATCAGGTCTGATCTGGCTCACAGCAGTACAGCACCGTGTGGACAAGATGGAGTCAGGACCCCCTGGGTCTTCTAAACAATAGTAGTCCTTACAGATGCCTGCAGGCCAATGACAACTCAGCATGTGATCGCATGTGAATATAATAGGTATTCCTTACAGATGCCTGCGGGCCAATGATAATTCAGTATGCAAATGTTACATCCCCTTACTTTTAAAAGAAAAATGTTATGCATTACTTTTAAACCTTTCTTCTACATAATGTTCTCAGTAGCATCAACATATAAGTAAACTCAATATTTAACTAACACTGAAAACATCTCAACATTTCAATAACGATGTACAGTTTTTTTTAGGGCAGCCATCCGCCTACACCCTTTGACAGTTCACAAGTCAAGGATAACTCTAGGCTTGACCTCTCGTCGGAATGACGGTGTTGTTCCTTGGTGTTCAGGAGGTGCCTGTGATTGCGGCGGTACACCTGTCCTTCTGGGGTGCGGACGTGATACGATCGCTCAGTGTCAGCTGGCTGGATGACGACTGCTGGCTTCCAGTAGTCATGCTCCTGGATTCTGATGGATTCTCCATTGTGCAGCGGTGGCAGTAGTCTAGCTGACCTGTCATAGTACCTCTTTTGGTGTTGCTGTCTCTGTACATGTTTTGCATGCACTTGCTTGCAGCTGACGACCTGCCAGGGCCTGTCTGGGATACGGTGAGGTATCATGGGCTCTTTGACATTTGATGGGCGGCGTTCTAGACAAATGGAACATTTTCCGACAATGTCCTCAATGTGTTTGCACATTCCGGGCCAAAACATAATGTCACGTGCTCTTTGTTTGCATTTTTCCATGCCCATATGTCCAGCATGAATTTTTGCCAACATCTCTTCTCTGAGACTGGTAGGAATGATGATTTTCTCCCCTTTGAAGACGATTCCGTTGATTTGTGACTGTTCGTCTCTGTGGTTCCAGAATTCAGATATGCTCTGAGGGCATTTCCTCCTTTCCTCAGGCCATCCTTCATGTATGACTTTGCTCAGCAGTGTGAGTTGTGCATCTTTCTCGGTTTCTGCTCGGATCTCCTTCAGTTTTGAGTCACTCACAGGTAAGCTGTTGTACACCATGTGCACCTGCACATCCATGCCTTCACTGAGGCTGCTGTCCTGGTAGCTAAGAGACTTTCTGGAGAGCATGTCTGCAACAGGAATGTCTTTGCCTGGATGGTGAATGATTGTGAAGTCATACTTCTGTAGCTGAAGGATCATTCTCTGTAGTCTTGGTGGGGCTGTGGCTAGTGGTTTCCACATGATTGACTCGAGGGGCTTGTGGTCGGATTCCACAATGACTTGTCGACCATAGACGTATTGGTGGAAACGCTTACATCCAAACAGAATTGCATATAGCTCTTTCTTAATTTGAGCATAGTTGATTTCACTGTCTGAGAGAGATCTGGAAGCGTAGCCGATGGGCTTTCCTTCTTGCAGTAATAATGTGCCTAGTCCATACTTTGACGCGTCCACTTGTAGACTGAACTCTTTGTTGGGGTCGAAGTAGACAAGAACTGGTCCTGGTTCTCTGGTGATTAGGTCTTTCATTTTCTGAAATGCTGTGTCATGTTGTTTGTCCCACAAGAACTCATTGGATTGTTTGAGCAACTGACGCATGGGTGCATTGATTTCGGAGAGGCTCGGGGCAAACTTGGCTAAGTAGTTAACCATGCCTAGTACTGTCTCTAGCTCTGCGCAGTTCTTCAGCGGCTCCATCTTCTTGATGGCGGAGATTTTCTCTGGATCCGGCTTAATGCCATCAGTTGAGAGGCGATGCCCGAAATAACTGATCTCGGTGGATCCGATTATGTTTTTCTTGGGGTTGAGCCGGATACCTTTCTCCCGTGATCTTTGTAGCATCGCATGGAGGTTCCTGTCATGTTCCTCTCTATTCCTGCCATAGATGAGGATGTCGTCTACAATTGCGACTACTCCGTCGAGGCCTTCATAGGTTTCGTCGATCTTCCGCTGGAATTCATCCTGAGCTGAGATAAGACCAAACGGTAAACACAGAAATCGGTAGCGTCCAAATGGTGTGTTGAATGTTGTTAGCTTAGATGACTCTTCCATGAGCTTGATAGTCCAGTATCCTGATCGTGCGTCCATTACACTGAAGTAACGTGCTCCCACTAGCTTGGGTGTGATGTCATCTAGTCTTGGTAGAGGGTAGTGAGGGCGCTTGATAGCCTTGTTCAAATCTCTGGGGTCGAGACAGACTCTGAGCTTGCCTGTACGTGGTTTCTCAACCACTACTAACGCGTTGACCCACTCTGTCGGTTCTGTTTCCTGGACGATGATTTCTGTATTCTCCATGCTCTGCAGCCCCTCCTTCAGGCGACTACGTAGAGCAAGGGGTATCCTTCTCAGTGGGCAAGCCACAGGGGTTGCTGCTGGGTCAAGGTGAATAGTGCATTCACCTGGGAATAGTCCGATTCCTTTGAAAACGTCAGCAAACTCCTCCATGACTGTCTGCTTCTCAACTGGTGCTGTCAATGATAGCACTAGCTTGACGAGGTCCATGTCTAAACATGCCTTTAGACCTAGCACTGGAGGTGCTGGAGTGTCAATAATGTAAAAGTCCAACATCATGTCGCTTTCTTTGTACTTGCATTTCATCACGCATCTGCATTTTACAATGAGCTGCTCACCCCCATAGCCAGTCAGTCTGCATGAGGTGGGCTGTAGCTCACACTCATCTTTCAAGCTGTGATACTCAGAGGAATTACGTTAACCTGAGATCCAGTGTCTAGTTTAAACTTAAGCTCTTTGCCCTGTTTTCCTATCTTAATATTGGCAAAAGCTTGCTCAGTCTCTGAAATCTGTTTTTTCTGTGACACAGAATCAATAAACAGTTCCTCTGCATTTGGCTCCCTATCTGGTATTTGGCTGTCACTCACTGTGTGTACTGCTACTCCAAAAACAGTCCTGCAAACTTTAGCAAAGTGGTTCTGCTTACCACATTTAGTACATTGCCTTCCTTTGGCAGGGCAGTACTCCTTTTCTCCATGCCAGTTGTTTCCACAATATCCACAGTTTTTGAAGCATTTTATGTCTGTGTCGCCCATTTTTAGAACTCTCGCTGTTCTTTCTGTTCTGAAACACGCTCTCTGGGCGGTGTTCTTTGGTGTGTGTCTATTAACTGCGTGCACTGTCTGTTCACTCGAGCTGCTTGTGGCGCCGGTTATGGTTTTCAACTGTGCTTGGGCTATCTCGTGCGATCTAGCTATGTCCATAGCTTTGTCCAGCATTAGCCTGGACCCAACATTCAAAAGTTTCTCTCTCACTTTAGCTGAATGTATTCCAAACACGATGCGGTCTCTGACCATCTCATCTTTATCTGCATATTCACAGTCTTTTACCAGCAGTTTTAACTCAGGCACAAACTGTTCAAACGACTCACTAGCTCCTTGTACTTTCTCCTGAAACTTGTACCTAGCGAATATCGTATTTGTCTTGGGCATCACATATGCTTCAAAACGGTCAAAATAACTTTTCAGTACCTTTGCTTCATCTGCGGTGAGAGACCATGTGTTAAAAATGTCTCTCCCTTTTTCTCCGATCCACAGGAGTAGGTAGCTGCATTTTTCTTCCTCCCCTTTGCTTTTCAGTGGACCCGAGAACATCAATTCCACGTGTTGCTTGAACTTGCACCATTCTCTATGTAAGTTCAAAGATCCCCAATTCATTCGAGGTAAGGGAGCTCCAACGATGTCCATTTCAAATCCCTGTTCTGACACCATGTCTTGTTTTGCACACTTTGTACAAAAATAATAAATCGCAGGACAACGGAGTATTACAGTTTAAACTCTTTTAATGAAGCATCAGGTCTGATCTCACTCACAGCAGTACAGCTCCGTGTGGACAAGATGGAGTCAGGACCCTTTGGGTCTTCTAAACAATAGTAGTCCTTACAGATGCCTGCAGGCCAATGACAACTCAGCATGTGATCACATGTGAATATAATAGGTATTCCTTACAGATGCCTGCGGGCCAATGATAATTCGGTATGCAAATGTTACAGTCGTGTCTGATGGTCCCGACTCCGTCCCGCATCTAACAGGCGGGACTGGTCGTTAAGGCCCTTAACAAGCACTAAATGGCCTCTATAATCCTATTTTGAAAGGCCCTTGCGAATTTAACCATTTTCCCACATGAAACACGCCTGGTGGGAAACATGAATGTGAAACCTGGCGGGAGCACTATTGGATTGCTGACTCTCAACTGCAGGTCAACCATTAAAGAGGACATTTGATCAGCCATGATTTGCAGGTGGCAGGGCTTACTGGTCTCAGGTCTGGGGCAACTTTTAGAAGGCTTAACCACACCTGTGTGTTGTGTATTTTGAATGTTGTTGTAAGGGGTTTTAGATCGCAGAGGTTTCTCTCTCTAGAGGCCTCTCTCTCTTGCACAGTAAAACCATGAGTGGTTCGACCCACTCGCCCCTTAGATTCTGTACTCTGGACTTTGGGGCAGGAACTACAATGTAGAGAAAACTCTTATAGACCAAGTTTGATGAAACGAAATGGAATTTTATTGCATAATGTAAAACAAATCAAATGCAAGCAAATAAGAGGGTACATGGGAGGGGAAAACACAAACGAATCATAACGACACAATACTAACTAAGGCAAGTACAGGCATACTATACTCTACAAAGATCATAGAAACATAGAAACATAGAAACTAGGAGCAGGAGTAGGCCATTCGGCCCTTCGAGCCTGCTCCGCCATTCAACGAGATCATGGCTGATCATCCAAACCCTAGCACCCGGTCCCTACACTGACAGCCGTCCCACACAAGCCCTATCCCCGTAACCCCATGTATTTAATCCCCCCTAACACTAAGGGCCAATTTTTATCATGGCCAATCAACCAAACCATCATGAAATGGGGAAAACACACGGAACATCGAGGGACAACAACTCATGTTAATTATACCCTTAAATGTCCACCCCATAAACCTATCTAGATCTGATTATGAAGGGCCAGAAACATGCTCACCAATCCAACTAGGAAGTGTAAGGTTTTGAAACAGGTCTGCGTTTGATCCTTTCAGGCGTCTTGTCTCCACGTGGTTGGTGGAGCCCCAGCGAGCTGCGCCACACCTCTCTCCTGAGGTGGGGGTCGGGGACGGCTGGACACCGGCTGGTCTGGATGTCGGCGGGGTCGGGGATCATCTGCTCGACCCCGGTCAGAGGAGCCTCAGGCTGGCCCCCATCGTTTCTTCTGTCGTTTTTTATTGTCTCTTCTCCCGAGCCGGAGTGGGTCGATGGCCTCCCGTTTCGTCAACGGCCCGGGGTTGGTCGATGATTTCCCGATGTTTTACCCCGGGTCGGGACGCCGGCTCGAACCGTCTTCTTCTCCTTCTTCTAGCGGTGACGCCACCGATACGATGGTAACACCACGATGACCGCTTTTCTTTCTACCCCTGGGTTCCCAGATATACTTCTCATCAGAAGCCCTTATCTCGCGCCAAATCAGGTTAGTCTTTTGTTTAAAATTTGGCGGGCTGGGAGCACAACGGGGTAGTTATTATATTTTAAACTGTTCTTGGATGGCCGGTAACGGGCCATCTCTGGTCTGGAATGACCTTCATTGTTTTTAATGTCCTGGTGATGTCCTTAACGGCTCCTTGATGCTCTTCTCATGAATATGAAACTGTTCCCTTTTGTCTGGGTAAACATTTAGATGGCCTTTATCTACAGGCCGATCTTGACTGGATCTGCATCCAATCTATATGTATATGTGGGTGTCTGGTTTCGTTCTCTCAGAAACGGCTTCCAGAACTTACTGTGGGCTGAATCCACAAAGCTGTCTGAGGACTGCAGGAACCATTTCAAAGTGTCCCAATAAGTTGGTCACGGGGTCTGGCGGCCATTTTGAATGCTCCTTTTTCCTAGGCTTCTTTTAAAACAGTCTTTAAAATCATGGCCTCTTCTGCCATTCGACCCTTTATAATATAAAGTTCAATTTTGCGAATCCTACATTGTATTTGAATTGTCCCACATAGCTTACCGTAGTTGTGATGTGCAATGCACTATGGGAAATAGAATGCAGGGAATTGAGAAGACTCTCTTGAAAGTGTTGGCTGCTAACTGAACTCTGTCTCCTGCGTACTCTTTTAATTGTTATACAAGCAAGGTTATTAAACTCTTGAGATTTAACAAAAGTGGCGACGAGGACGTCTGAACTTACGTGGCTCTGCTGTGCGGAAGATAGTCGGGTTTTACGTGTTTAAAACTGTTATTTTTGCCGTGGACAGTTAATTAAAGTGAGGCTGGCTCGAGGATAAAGGAGCTTGAAATGGCGGGAAGACGAGGCGGCGTATAAGGTACTAACGACTTGAGGAAGGGGAGGAAAAGCAGTGAGTAAATCGGGAAGGACATTTATTCAACTGTGAAACGATCTGTGAATTGAAGCACTAAATAACTGATAGTGATTTTAGTTGAGTTCAACATTGGAAGGATCCTTAGTGAATGATAATTAGGAGCCTGAGAGAAGGAAAATGGCTGGAATTATCAGTAACATTGGACCGTTTGATGAGAATGTCGAACAATGGAGCTCATACACAGAACGATTTGAATACTTCACACAAGCAAGTGACATTGGAGGGAACAAAGTAGTACCTACATTGTTAAGTGTGATGGGACCAAAGACTTTCAATCTTTTGCGTACTTTAGTGCATCCAGATAAACCAGGGACTAAACAATATAGCGAAATTGTGGAGATACTAAAAGGGCATTTTTCACCCAAACCCCTAGTCATAGCTGAGAGGCTTAGGTTCCACAGGCGTAACCAGGAAGAAGGAGAAACAGTGACCATGTTTGTAGCTGCACGAAAAAGACTATCAGAGCACTGTGAGTTTAATGACGTGCTAAATGATACTATAAGAGACAGGCTAGTGTGTGGTATGAGAACTGAAGCCATACAGAAGAGACTATTAACGGAGAGTATTCTGACTCTACAAAAGGCCATTGAAATCAGTATTTCCATGGAATTGGCAGCTAAGGAAGCTCAACAGTTGGGTGCAACAGAAAAAGTGCACAAAGTAAGAACAGAGAGCCAAGGGCCATGCTTCCGTTGTGGCAAAACGGGGCATCTTGCGTCTGCATGCTGGTGTGTGGACATGGATTGCCACAGCTGTGGTAAAAAGGGACATATTCAGCGCACATGCAGAAATAAAAAGGACACAGAGAAAATGACAAAGACGGAAGGAAGAAAAAAAACATTCAGACAAAAGACAAAGAAGCATGTCCGCTCTGTAGAACAGGACAAAACAGAGGCAAGTGACACTTCAGAGAAGGAACTATCACTGAACGTGCTGACTGTAGCTGGGGATTCGCATGACTACTGGGTCTCACCCTTGCTAGAGGGGCAGCCTGTGCGAATGCAGATCGATACCGGGGCAGCAGTATCTCTTATGTCAGAGACAGTCTACAAAAAGGCATTAAAGCACCTTCCACTTCAGCCAGGTAACATAGCGTTAAAGACATATACCGGTGTATGTTTGCGGGGATAAATGCGATTTTTTTTCAGGCATCAGTTGAGTACCTTGGCCATGTGATCGATGCCACAGGCCTTCACAAGGCACCGTCCAAGACCAAGGCAATCGTGGATGCCTCAGCAGCTGAAAATATCAGCCAGCTGTGTTCTTTTCTAGGGTTACTGAACTACTATGGATGGTTCATACCGAACCTAGCCTCGATGCTGAGGCCGCTGCATTGGTTGCTATGTAAAGACAAGAAGTGGGAATGGACTAACAAGTGCCAGGAGGCGTTCATGACAGCAAAGGACACGCTCCTGAAGTCAGAGGCTTTGACGCATTTTAACCCTTCATTACCAATACAGTTAGCTTGCGATGTATTGTCATATGGTGTGGGAGCGGTCGTTTCTCATATCATGCCAAACGGAGAAGAGAAGCCGATAGCATTCGCATCTAGGACTTTGAACAGAGCTGAAACTAACTACGCCCAAATAGAACGAGAAGCACTGAGCATCGTTTTTGGCGTTCGCAAGTTTCACCAACATTTGTACGGGAGACAGTTCACCCTACTAACAGATCACCGCCCTCTCACGACCATCTTCGGGTCACATACAGGGATTCCGTCACTTGCTGCGAGCAGAATGCAAAGGCGGGCGCTGCTGTTGTCTGCACACACATTTGACATTAGATATCGCAAGTCTGACCTGCACGGCAACGCCGACGGTCTTTCCAGATTGCCGCTGCCTGTCACCAAGCCTATGATGCGTAGCATGGACATCTGCTATTTTAGGCAGGTGGAGAACACGCCTGTTACTTCGACACAGGTACGACGAAACACCAGAACCGACCCAGTGTTGTCTGCAGTGCTGGACATTATCGTCAGGGGCAAGTTTGACAGCGATGACCCAAACCTGAAACCATGGCCTAGAAATTCAGTTTGGGCCCGCCAGCTGGCGTGCACCCAAAAGTTAACATTGCGTGCGGAGCCAGTTGCGCCTGTGAGATATTCAGTTTTTGCGCCCCAAGTCGGAACCGGGCGCTGTTCCAGGGTGTGCCCGCCGCCGCTTGGGGCGCTGAAACTGAATTTCAGCGCTCTAGGTGCCGCTGCGCCACCCGATGTGGTGCGGCAGGCTGCGGTACTGCAGGCCTCCTCCTTCTCTTAAGGTGGAGGTGCCTGCAACGGGGAGATCGCCGCTGGATTGTGCCGGCAAATGAGCCCGGCACCACGGAGAAGTGCCGGGCTCGCGGAAAGCAGCCGGCAATGCCGCGGGGGGGGTGGTGGAGGAGGCCGGGGAAGGAGGTGCGGGCAGGCGGCTGCCGAAAAAGCGGCCGGCTGCACCTCCACCTTTATGCGCCCCACTAAGGCTGCAGGAAGGCCCTGGACTCCGGATGTTAGTAGCGGCCGCCACGGAGGAGGCGGCGGCAACTAAATATGGGGGTCGGGCCGGCAACGGGGCGGTACCGGGGCACTGCGCACACTGATGACGTCATCGGTGCCGGGGCAGCACTACCGGCTACCGCCACCATTACCGCAGTGCTCAATATCAGCGCAAACTCCTCTGCTGGCGCAGAGGCCCTCTTTGGGCCTTAACTGGGCGCAAAGCCCACTGAATTTCTAGGCCCATATCTCTTAAGGAGAAACGGACTGTCGGTGTAGTCTGGATGTTTGCTGTGGGGGAGGAGAGTGGTTATTCCACCATCGCTACGGAAACCAGTATTACAGCAACTACACTCCGGACACTGCGGAATGGTTCATATGAAAGGAATAGCGAGGAGCTACTTCTGGTGGCCGGGTATGGATGGACAGGTTGAGGACAAATCTAAAACCTGTTCCTCACGTCAGAGAGTTCGTAATGTGCCACAGCTTGCACCTCTTCACCCCTGGGACTTTCCGGAGGAAGCATGGCACCGCATTCATGTAGACTTTGCAGGTCCATTCGAGGAGAGAATGTTCCTGGTGGCTGTTGACGCACACAGTAAGTGGCCAGAGGTTGTTATAATGAGGTCCACCACCGCTGAGAAGACCATCGAGAAGTTAGGTGAGGCGTTCAGCCGATTTGGATCTCCGATGTAACTTGTCTCAGACAACGGTCCACAGTGGGTGTCACAAGAAATGGCTACATTCCTGCAGGTGAATGGCGTACAACATATCAGGGCTGCTCCATACCACCCTGCGTCCAATGGTTTAGCTGAGAGGTTTGTTCAGACCATGAAACACTCTCTAAAGGCATCGCAAGGCCAGGGAATGCTTCATCAGCGCCTGAATAGTTTCCTGTTGAGTTACAGGAACACACCACATGCGACCACAAAAGCATCACCTGCCACTCTACTGCTCAAAAGAGAGCTACGAACCAACTTCGACCTGCTGAAACCGCCAAAGGTGAAAGACGTGGTACAGTATCAGCAGGACAAGCATATCAAGCGATGTGAACAACGCTCCAAAGACAGAGTCTTCAGTCCAAGTGAACATGTGTTGGCACGGGACTACAGTGTTGGACCTAAGTGGGTTCCTGCTACTGTCATTGCACAGACTGGTCCAGTATCCTACACTGTACAGACACCCGAGGACATTGTCTGGAAGAGACACACCGATCAGCTTCTACGAAGTGCAGCAACACCCACTGAACCACCAACAACAGTTTATCTGCCATTGGGTGACGCTGTGGGTCATCCGCCTTTTACACTGAGAGGCTCAACTTCTGAGGAAGCAGCCGCTTCAGCCCCTATCTCATCAGCAAGGGAGACCTGTATACAGGCACCTCAGCCGCCTACACCTGTGTTGACGTCACCTGTGAGAGACAATGAACTGGAGAGCCAGGTTGACCGCCGGTATCCTACCAGAGAGCGGCGGCCCCCTATATGTTTGAACTTATAGTTCAGAGGCTTACCCTTTATCTGGGGCAGAATAATCCCCATGGGTATAGCCATGGTTGGAGGAAGTCTACCCTCACTCCCAGGTTATTGTGTTTTAAAAATGTTGTGGTTTTATTGGGACGTCTAATGTAAGAGGGGAGGAGATGTTGTGTATTTTGAATGTTGTATTTGAATTGTCCCACATAGCTTACCGTAGTTGTGATGTGCAATGCACTATGGGAAATAGAGTGCAGGGAATTGAGAAGACTCTCTTGAAAGTGTTGGCTGTTAACTGAACTCTGTCTCCTGCATACTCTTTTAATTATTATACAAGCAAGGTTATTAAACTCTTGAGATTTAACACTGTGGAAGGTTGGAGCCTCACACCCATCTCCAGTGTGGCTTCCTGAGAAACCCCTCTCGCCACCTTCACTCAGCGCTTCCTCAATGGAGGCATATATCAGAAGCATGGGAGCCATTTATTTCCTTCCCATCTGGGCATTAGAGGAGCTCGAGCACCAGCCGCGGCAGCAGCAGAACCAGGAGCAACAACAGCACCAGCAACAGCAGCAGCAGCAGGTGTGCCAGGCTGCTGCTCACCCACCTGAAGCTGCACAGGCCAGAAGGGGCCAGCGCTGGGAAGTGGCTTGAGAGCACCTTGCTGCACATCAGGGGGGCCATGGGGACCCGTATCTGCAATGGCAGTCCTACTCAGAAGGACTTCCATGAAGGTCTGGTTTCTCTGTTGAATAGATGCCCATCGCTCCTCATGAGATGTCATTCTATTCTGAACAATGACCATGTTTTCCATACTCTGGCGACTAAGCTCCCCCATGGCCGTAGCCATCCCCTCCTCTACCGTAGCCATCCTCTCCTCTATGGTAGCCAGCCGTACCACGGAGGTAGCAATCCTTTCCACGGAGGTAGCCATCCTTTCCGTGGTGATGCGTTCATGCGCCAATGACTCCACAAAGGCTCGGCTCATGTTCGCTATGGACTCCTCCATTCGCTCCACACTCGCAGCGACCCTAGAGACAAAACCTGCCAGAGACTCCTGCATCTGTACCTGGAGTTCCATCACCTCTGATCTTACGGATGGACCCAGAGGCAGAGGGTCGACATGCTGCTGAGCCGAGCTGGCAGAGTCCTGCGCCCTCCGACTAGGACTCTCCACTGCTGTCCCTGTCTTCACAATCTGCTGATGCTCACTTGTGAGCTGTAATACACCAGGTGACAACACTACTCTATGTCCCAAAAGTCCCACCGAGGTGTGAGTGTTTGAGCTGGTGCTGGGTGCGCTGAATTCTGCTGACGCTGCGCCCTCAGAGGTTGCAGCTTCCTCTGAGGAGTCTGGCTGCTCAGCCTCTTCTTCCTGGCTAGGGGGGATGTGATGGTCCTGTGGGGGAGTAAAGGAAAGAGTCAGAGATGTGATGCAAAGACTACATGCACATAGCTTTTTGCAGATGCTCATAAGTCCATCTGTTACAGCTTCACAATCATTATCAGCGACTCATGCAATGTCAAAGAGAGAGATGGGAAACTTTTCTGTCACCAGCTTGCTGTGTTACACCCATCTGTCCGTACCCCATGCACAAATCAGCCTCTATTCCCATAATTTCCAGGATGGCCTCCTCCCAGGTGGTCAGGTGGGCTATTGAGGCTGTCACTCCTCCTGTCCTGGCTCGCTCTCTGTTGTTGTGAGCTCTCTTTTCCTGCAATGAGGGAGACAAGTGGAGGTTGAGTGAGAATGAAGGAGTGAGTGTAGAGATTGCATAGCATAGATACTTAGAGGGAGACAAAGATGGAGTGAGGTTGCAAGACCAAGGGCCCTCCCTGTGTGTTGTCAGTTGTGTTCAAAGCATCAGAGTGATAGGGAGTGTGAGGGCTGCATGGTGGAATAGTTATGTGAATGTGAGCATAGAGAGAGAGGGAATGGGTAAGGGTGCATGGATGTCAGTGCCAAGTGGGATGTGGAGGAAGAGATTGCTAAAGCTGAGTGCTGGTGAGGAAAGGCAATGGGGATCAGATTGAGGGTGATGGGAAAGTCATACTCACTTTTCCAGTGCGCTGAAGGTCATGAAATCTTTTCCTGCACTGTATCCAGGTTCTGCGGGTGACTCCCAAGGAGTTGACCTCCTCAGCCACCTGCATCCACACTGCCTTGGTCTAAGTGGGAGGCCTCTTCCTCCCTGATGAAGGGAAGAGCACCTCCCTGTTGGCCCTAGCCCCATCCACTAATGCCTGCAGTGCCACCTCGTCAAAGCAAGGAGCTGATCTGGCCCTCCCGCTTGTCATATTTGCTGCAGCTCCCTCACACTGCACAGTCAAGAAGATTGGCAGTCTGCTGAAGTAGCAAGGCTTGCTGTAGACCTTAAATGCAGCAGCAATGATGATGTCATCGGAGGGGACCTTCAGTCATGAAAAACCCATTTGCAAAGGCTTGCCACACGTTGGAAATCAATTGGCCAATTCAGTTAAAATTGCATCAATCTCCCACATCCATTTAGATTCGTGTGGGAAACACGAAATTCGGATAACACGACACCATTCCGCACCTGAGTTAAAATCCCCCCCATAGAGTTCTTCCTGTCCCATTGCTGACAGGTACTGACCCATAGAGCTCCTCCTGTCCCATCACTGGGTACTGACCCATAGAGTTCCCCCTGTCCCATCACTGGGTACTGACCCACAGAGTTCCTCCTGTCCCATCACTGGATATTGACCCATAGAGGTCCTCCTGCCCCATCACTGGGTACTGACTCATAGAGGTCCTCCTGCACCATCACTGGGTACTGACCCATAGAGTTCCCCCTGTCTCATCACTGGATACTGATCCATAGAGTTCCCCCTGTCTCATCACTGGATACTGACCCATTGAGTTCCCTCTGTCCCATCACTGGGTACTGACCCAGAGAGTTCCCCCTGTCCCATCACTGGATACTGACCCATAGAGTTCCCCCTGTCTCATCACTGGATACTGACCCATAGAGTTCCCCCTGTCCCATCACTGGGCACTGACCCATTGAGTTCCCCCTGTCCCATCACTGGGTACTGACCCATAGAGTTCCTCCTGTCCCATCACTGGGTACTGACCCATAG